>NW_025888767.1:0-163734 GCF_002878395.1 Capsicum annuum | reverse complement strand
CTATTTTATGAGTATTTTCTTATTGGTTAAATCTAAAATCAAATCGTTTGGGACTAAAAATCGATAACCAATATAACTATATTTATTATAAGTATGTGTATTGGTTTCTTTAGTATTTATTTTGTTATTATTTTTTAAAATATCTGCTTCGATATTTAGTACATTTTTTAGTTACAATAACTCAAATTTAGTAGAAATACTTCTCCATAAAAAAGTTTGCTGAAGATACTCTGGTCATTCAATAATTTCAAAGATTCCGTAAAGCATGATATCTTAGTGTAACACCCCGGATTTTCGGCCCCAGAAAAATTTGGAGTTTTGAACTCACTGGCCTGACTACGACTCTCTCTATGAGTTTTAGGATGCCTTGAAAGCTTGTACAACCCAAATCGTAAGGTGTCTAGGGAATTTTTCCTAAGTTACTTATTTGGTGACAACTTAAGCTCATGAGTCATAAAGACTTATTATGAGTCATATAGTCCCCTCCCGTAGCCAAACCAGTATGATGCCCAAGGTGTTTGCTTTGAGTACGAATAGTCTCAATGAGTTGTAATGACTCTTTATGAGTCATAAGGTACCAATCATAGGGTGACCAGTTTGTACCCACAAAAATTATGTCTTGATTACGCCTTGAACCCTACGAGTCGTATAGTGACCCGTAGTCACTGGCAATAATTTTTTAGCTTTTAAATTAAGGCATTTTGGATATTTTTATTTTTCCTAAGCATAACACAAGACTTTAAAACCTTATTAAGATCTCATTCCCATCCATAACACACCAAAATAACTTCTCCCTTCTCACAAATTCTCTCAAGCAAAAGCATTAGGATTTTTTTTCCAAGGTTAATTGTCTAGAGCTTCCAAAGGCAAATTCCTTACAAAATTGTGATCCTTTCAGGCATGTACCTCTTTCTCCAAAACTTATTTTGATAAAATCATGTGATTAAATAGTTACTCGTGTTGTTTAATTGTTGGTTTTTGGATATAGGTTGAAGGTTTTGAATGGTTATTGTTTATGTGATGTTTCATGTTTGCGTATGTATTGTTTATGTTTTAAATGTTTTTTTTAAACCAATGAGATGCATGGGTGTGTAAATTTAATGAAAAATATGTTTTTCCCCAAGTTTGATGAGTTAATGGTTTGAAGCTTTTGTAACCTTAACCCATTCTTGTTGAATTGGCTTTGCACATGAGAATATTCATATTGAAAAGTATTTTGAAACCTTATACAGTATAAAAGAGTAATGGAACTTGAGTTGACTTTAAAAGGGATTGATGGCCATGAATTTAATTTGAATTAAAACTTTGGAGTCCCATTGGCCGAGGGGTTAGAATTCCACTTGGCTAGATGACGTGGTTCCTACTTGGGAATTTGGATTCACGTATGGGTTAGAGTCCCACATGGATAAATGGTTTGGTTACTACATGGAACTTTGGGGTCTCAATGGCTAATCTGGTTAGAGTCCCATTGGCATAATGATGGATTTGGCAAAGTAATATGTTCTTACAAGCTACAGTCAGTATGATACTACTTGATAACGCCTTAAAGTATAACTCCTTGATGATTAGAAATGTGTTAAAAGTATTTTAATTGGGCTTAAATAGAGGTTGTGTAGAAATGCCGTTAAAGTGGAGGTCCCTAGGGGCCAATAGTTGAAACTGTGGTTGTTGGCGCGGGGGTCTAAATAATCGGGTGGTTCAAGTCCCCCATGTTATATGATAGAGTGCTTAAGACACTCTTGATATATGTTGAGAGGTTCAAGTCCCCCATAGTGCATATATATATGTTATTATTCTCTGGTTCATGCGGCGACATTCTTTGGTCCTTTTTGGTAAGGAAGAGCTAGATCTATATAACCCATGGGTGCCTTATTATGACGATGATGCTGCACAATCAAGGTTAATGAGTTTTAAAGAGCATACTTGTAAGGCCCTGAATCTGGTACCCAAAACGCTACATGATGCTTATGACCCCGAAGGACCACAAGCTAAACCATGACTGATATTTATACCTGAACACTGCATAATATACTTAATAAATATAGAAATAGTAGGCTGAAACATGCCATAAGGTTCAAAACTGATAAACATATGATAAAACCAAATCTGAATAATGTGGTATGACAATACCAAATAATGTCTGAAAATATCTAGTCTAAAAATACTGTAGTTTAAAAGTCTCTAAACTGTCTAAATTAGGAGTTGATGGGACATGTCCCCAACTAACTCCAATTATTGAAATAAACTAAGTAATAAGGATATAAAGTAATGATTATGTCCTCGAAGGATGAGGACTCACTATTAACTCTGACTGCTGAAACTAGAATGCTACTGATGCTCTGGAGCTCGTGCTTCTGAACCTATCCTGTAGAATAAATAATCATAGTGCAAATGAATCAATATGATTAAATATACTGGTATACATGTGAGGTAGGATGAATGCAATGGGTTCAAATGCATGAATAATGCTAATTGACTGTATAACATAAATGTGAGAATACATGCATGAATTAGTGACTGTGACTGAATTCGTGATGGTACTGACTACTAAGTTTGATTACTGATAACATGAGTCAGTAATAACTGATATAACTGATACTAAGTGACTTTATCTGATTGTCTAGGTTTTGATGGAACTAACTGAGTTTTCTACTGTTCTGAGTTGACTGTATTTGATAGTCCTAAAATTCTAAAGAACTATCTGAGTTCTATTACTGAGACTAAGTTTGAAACTATAACTGTGGGAAGTATTCATCTAACTGACATGCCCCAAATAAAGCAATATAGCTAGATTAGGGTTCAATCTATAACCCCAATTGGAAGGGTATCAATACCGCACCACTGGTAAAGAAAAGTTGTGGGTGACCCTCATCTGACAGTTTCCCCAAAAAACAATGGTGGGACCCTCATCTGATAGTGTTTATCCACCTCATCTGTCAGTATTGATGTCTCAACCTATGATGGCTACATAGTTCTGGAATACAAGGATTACTTCTAAGGATCACAACCTCAACTGTCTGTGTGTGTCCTCATCCTTGGGTTCACTCGGTGCTAAACCCTACTCCTATCTGAGTAGACACTAAATATGATTAACTGACCTGAACTGAACTGGACTGAGTTTATTTAGTTTCATTGACTAACGGAATACTACTGAGATTACTGAAGTATGAGCTTTCTGAGATTACTGAGTTTATTGACTTTTCCTGAGTCACATGACTGACTCAATTCTACTGAACATGGTTTGACTGAGGATATCGTGAAAATATGACACTAGCTCTAGGCACACAGCTAAATTTTTAGGTACAAGTACCCCCAGGACTCGATAGAAGAAAACTGACAAAGCATGACATTCTTGAATACACGACCAATATCAACAATCCATAATACAATAAGTTGGGGATTTCATGAAGTACATGGTTATCATAATCTTATACATGGTAGGAATGCATATACTCAATGTCATAATTTTACACTCTAACATCATGAGCATTCCAACAAACGTCTACATTGCACATAAATAGTATGGGAGTCATTTGAACATAAGGGTAAAACATGAATCCTTCACTTAAGTCACAATTGAGTCATATTACATAATTTCTAGTCTCATGCATTTTGTAAAAAACTTAGGGTGCATGACTTGGGGCATGGCATAATCATCAAATTAACATATCATAACCAACTAAAATTCATGGTTTTCAACACATATGCTAACATATTTTCATAAAAACACATAAAGATTCTAACTTGGGAATTTGTAATACCCCATACTTTTCCTAGCTTGACATCAGCCCAAGAATGTTAGAAACTTACTTTAAAAGATGAATCAATTCTTGTACACATTAAATTTTTAAGATTTTTACTTTTTTTGTGTAGAAAATTGAATTATATTTCCAACGATACCAATTTCATCAAAATCCGACGTCAAAAAAGATAGTTATGGCTAAAATACATAAGGCAGTAAAACCCCTCAGGTGCAACGGTGGAGGCCGACGGACCGTCGGACTAGTGATGGACCATCACCCATCCCATCATAGTGAGGAAGTGGGATTACCTTCTTCCTAGGAATGATGACACAGGCTGACAGACCATCGGACTAGCGACGGACCATCGCTCAGGCAGTCGCAAAGGAAACAGTGAACCCCCTTTCTACCTAGGTACGATGGTCAGGATCGACGGAATGTCAACCCAGTGATGGACCATCGCACATCCCTCTCAGTTATTTTTAAGTCATTTTAAAAGGGTTATTTGGTCTTTTACCACCCGTTTTGACCCCTAATAATATCAGACCAAGGCTTATGACTTCATTATTCATTCACAACAACAAATTAGAGTTTCTTTCCAAGATCAATCCCTAAGAATAAAAAACCCTAGGTGATTCATTCCAAGCCAAGAATTCAATTTTTCCTACACAGATCTTTAAGAAATCACAACCCAGGTATACATAGTGCTCATTCATGGACTCCTTTCATCCATAAAACCCAAGAATCTCTTTTCAAAGTTCAAGTGTATGGATTTTTACAAATTTCATGTTGGGTTTGCTTTTGTTCATGTTGATAATGACTAATTGAATTCTAATCCATTTTGGGTGATAAATTTCATGTGGAATTGATTAGTAGAGGTGTCGATTCATGTAAATCCATGATTAAACCCTTAAATGGTGAGGTTAGAGTTGAAGCATGATGTTTACTAATTATGTGATGTTGTCTACATATACTATGCTTATCATGTGTTTTATTAAATGCCTTTGTTAAGGAAAAATTCCCTACTAGTATGATCATATGAAATACCCATTCATGTACAAGTTCATGCATGGCAAGTGTTTGATGAAATGCCTTAGTCAATGAATTATGAATGTATGTGTGGCCATTGTAGTACTTTAGAACTTGTACTTTATGAACTCTCCAACTTATATATTATGTCTTGTTGATGTGATCATGTATTCAAGAAAGTCATGCTTTGTCAGTTTTATGCTATCGAATCTTTGGGGTACTTGTACCTGACAATTTAGCTATATGCCTAGAGCCAGTGTCATGTTTGCACGATACTCTCAGCCAAGCCATGATCCATAGAACTCAGTTAGTCATGTGACTCAGGAAAACTCAAAAATCTCAGTAATCTCAGTGATCACAGTACTCAGTAATCTCGGTAACCTCAGTATTCCTAGTAAATCTGAGTAAGTTCAGTACCCTCAGTCAGTCCTCAAATCTCAATACCATTCTATTAGTCAACGAAACTCAGTGAACTCAGTTTATCTCTGATAAATAATACCATTAGTATCAGTTCAGATCAGTTAATCAGTTCAATTCAGTTAATCATGTTCAGTGTCCATTTATTTGGGAGTAGGATTTAGCACCGAGTGAACCCAAGGATGGGGACTCACTTGTTACTCAGTAGAGGGTGTGATCCTTAGAAGCAACCCTTGCATTCCTAAACTACGTAGCTAACATAGGTTGAGATGTACCCGTATGCATAAGGCTACTAATATATCTCGTTTGGGGTTATTCCTAAAGGAGGGTTGACGGAAGATCTTCCTATTAGAAAGGGTTACCTTATAGCTTATCTTTGCACGTGGCATGGTATTGACATCTTTTTAGCTGGGGTTACAGATTGGACCCCACCAGTTCAGTTTTGGGCCATGTCAATTAGATGATTACCTTCCACAGTTTTAATTTCAGTTTCAGTTTTAGTCTGAGTCTCAGTAAAAGAACTCAGATAGTTCTTCAGATTCAGGACTGTTAGATACAGCCAACCCAGTTCAGTATAGAACTCAGCTAGTTCTATCAAAACTTAGACTGTCAGATACAGTCACTCAGTATTAGTATACTATTTATACAAAACTCATGTTATCAATATTTAGTCTCAGGACTATTAAATACAGTCAACCAAATTAGTGCTTTATAGTCAAAACTATCAGAAATAATTGTTCAGGTATCCATGTCATTAAACTTAGTTTTTAGCCTACCAGTAGTATAGTTATTCTATATTCCAGTACTGGAAACTCATATATCAGTAAATCTATGTTATTAGTAGACTCAGCAGTCAGAACTCAGTATTCAGTCCTATCACGATCTCAGTTACAGTCACGTAGTCATACATGTATTCTCACATTTATGTTAGTCAATCAATTAGTATTGTTCATGCATATAAACCCCTTGCATTCAGCCTATCTCACTTTCATACTATTACATTCAAAGTACTGACGTATTTGCGCTATGGTGTCTTATACCATAGGTTTAGAAGCACGAGATCTAGGACATCAGTAGTATCCCAGTTCAACAGTCAGAGTTAGCAGTGAGTCCTCATCCTTCGAGGACATGATGATTACCTTATTATTTTAGTTTTTCACTTTACTTTAGTAGTTGGAGTTTGTTGGGGACATGTCTCATTAACTCCTTATTCAGATAGTTTAAAGGCTTCCAGACTATCATGTTCAGTTAGTTATTTCAGTTATTTTGGGTATTTCATGCCCTATCCCTGATGTTATATTTTATAGGATATTATATTACAGTTTGAACCTTATGGTCTTCAGTTTATATTTCAGTATTATATAGTATATCATATAGTATACAGGCATAGATATCAGTCATGGGTTAACTTATAGGAGCACCATGTAGCATTCTGAGTACCAGATTCAGGGCATTACAAAATCATATAACAACAACAACCACATGAACATAATCAACACATAGCATGAATATTATAATTCATAGTTTAAAACTTGATCTTGGGCTTCACGGATGAAAAGAATCCATGAATAAACACTATGCATACCTAAGAAAGGAAACCTTAAAGGTTCTTGGAGTTCTTGGATGGATTTCTTGAGATTGATCTTAATTCTCAAGGGCTAGGGTTTTGTTTTCTTGAGAAAAAATGTTGTTGATATTGTGTAAAAAGTGAATAATAAGTAGCTAAGGAAATTTTTAATGCTTAAATCCCACATCTGGGTGGAATAAAATAATAGGAAAAGACTCATTTAACCCTGGATGTGTCTTTTAATTTTTGTGAAAATTTCCCGATCTGGACCCCTGGCACGATGCGGTGCTATCGCATTATGTCTCTGGAAAGTGACAACTGGAAAATTGCATGGTGGTGCGATGTGGTACAATCGTGTTGCCACCTTAGACGCGATATGGAATCTCACCATGATGCGATGGTATCACGTTGGAATACTAAAAAAGGACAATTTTGAACTGGGCCTTTGGATCGATGCACCGCTATCTCAGAGCAACACTGAAAATTGACAATTGCCATTTAAGCTGGCTTCGCGATGCGCTGATGGCTCAGGTGATACACCGTCTCACTAAAAAGGCTCTAACTCTTCACCCAGATGTCGGATTTAGGAGAATTTAGTATCGATCGAAAGCTTATTAAATTTTCCACACAATAAAAAGTAAAAATATTGAAAATTCCATATATATAAAAGTGTATTCATCTTTAAAGCATGTCTTTGACACCTTTGAGATGAATTTAAGCTAGGTAGAAGTATGAGGTATTACAATACTAAACCTTGTACCTTATCCTAGCATTTGATATATATATATGTTTATATGCATGTGATCGCGTGCATTGGATTTTGATAAATTTTGATCTATTGATCATGGTATTATTTTACCATTTAACCCTAGTTACATGCTAGTGCTCAACCCACTAATCATCCTTGGACACTGTATTCTTACATGATATACGGTTTGAAGGCAATTCTACTTTTCCAATACAACATTAGGTGGATCGTCTCAGTTCATCAATTATTTGCGGTGAAGTGGTGGGCTTCCACTCTTTTGAAGACTTGATCATTCCATCAGTTTCCTATCATAAATTAGAATTAAAGAATTTATATTAACATTATAATTGCCATTGTCATTTTTAGTGTTGAGGGCATGTCCCAATGTAGGTCGCTTTTATGGTATAGAGGCTTTGCGGATTACTGTGTATAGGTTTTGGTTTTTGACATTCATAGACTTTTAAGTCACTATTCTCCCTATCTCTTTATATATTCAGAATTCATCTGTTGTTATGTGTTAAGGTGTGATTTGTGCAGTCATATAAAGGGGGCAGACCTGGCCCTTAGCAGACTTGGGATGCCTGCACGACCAGGCATCTAGAAATGTTTTTCTTTTCTTGTGATCTAATTTTGAGCTATAGAGTCTAAGTCCTTGAATCTCCTCTAATACCCATTTGTTCATATTTTAGATCATGCCTCCCAAAAAATCTGATGCACCTAGAAACTCTTTTATCCTATCTAAGGATAATATTGATGGAGCTTGTTCTACTTATAGAGTACAAACCCAATCTTGGGCCCCTACCCTTGATTTTCCCATGGGGTTTCATCGGTTCTAGTTAATCCCTCTCCGGCGGGTAACACTTATGCTCAGTCACCTCAGGGAGATATTTGTATTGCACACTTTCATTACTCAATTTATCTATTGACTCAGTTGGTGACCTCACAGTCTTACTTATCTGACCATGAGGGTGTTGTTCGTCTTTCTACCAAGGCCACTGGAGTCGGCCAGTTCATGAGTCTTAAACCACCGATTTTCACTACATCTAAGGAAGAGGAGGATCCTTAAGGGTTCACTGATGAGATGGAAAAGATTTCTTGAGTAATGCATGTTTCTAACTCTAATGGTATAGAGTTTGTTGCACATCTGTTAAAGGATTGGCATATCAGTAGTATGAGGAGTAGGATTAGTCGAGAGGTTATAATGCTGAGGTATCCTTATAGGATGACTTTTCTGGTGCCTTATTAATCATATTTTTCATTAAGAGTTGAGGAAAGCAAAGGCTGAGGCATTTGTGAATCTGAGGTAAGGGAGGATGAGTGCTAAGGAATATGACTTGAAGTTTCACCAATTGTCCCATTATTCTTCTAAGTTAGGGTCTTCTATGAGATTAAGGATAAGAAAGTATACTTCTAGTTTGTCCCATTACATAGGGCTGAAATGTAAGGCTGCCTTGTTGAACAAGGACATTGATATTTCTAGGTTGGTGGTGTACATGCAACAAATGGATGATGAGAAGAAAAAGTAGCCAAAAATTAAGGAGAGGTAGAGAAAGAAGTTTTGATAGTCAGAACGGGGTAAAAGTCAAAAATAATAGTAGTGGTGATGGCAGGCAGTATTCTAAGAAGAAGACTTAGGCTAATTCTGGTTCTTATTCTACTGCTAGTGATCCAAATTCTAAGCCATTTAACGATTTCCATAATGGTGATGATCCTATGGCACGGGGTGCCCAGTCTTAGGCAAGTGGAGCTTTTCCTATGATACTCTTGCCACTTACCATAAATCTGAGGAATCTCCAAATATTATCACAAGTGTGTTACAAATCTTTTCCTATGATGTGTATTGTATGTTTGATTTGGGGTCTACTCTTTCTTATGTGACCTCGTATGTGGTTAATTATTTTAATTTTTTTCTTGAGAGTATTTTGGACTCCTTTTTTGTGTCTACCTCAGTGGGTGATTTTGTGGTTGCTATAAGAGTTTATAGGGGTTGTGTGTTATATATCTGTAGCAGGGAGACCTTGGTAGACCCAATAAAATTGGATATGTTTGATTTTGATATTATTTTAGGGATGGATTGGCTCTATTCGTATTATGCCTCTCTAGATTTTCGGACCTAAAGGATCAATTTCTAATTCCAGGATGAGCAGGTAATTAAGTGGGAAGGTAGCTCCCCAGTGCCAAAGGAAAGGTTCATTTTATATCTTAGAGCCCAACCATTGATATCTAAGAGGTTTCTATACCATTTATTACACTGGTGAAAACATATTAACTAGATATAGGAGGTCATTTTTACATGACAACGTATCATTAAAATTGGTTGATATGTTTGTTGGCAAGATACTTTAATGGACTAGATGAATATTCAAACATATTTTTGTATGTTGTGGAGGGTCCTTTATTGGAATTTGTCCCTGTGGACTGTGAGTTTTCTGAAGTGTTCCCTAATGATCTTCCTGGTGTTCCTGCTAATAGGGAAATTGATTTTGGGATTAATCTTCTCCCAGAAACTCATCTTATCTCTATCCTTCCCTATTGAATGGATCTGGCAGAGTTGATAGAATTTAAAAGAGGTTGAAAGATCTTCTTGATAAGGGTTTTATTCATCCTAGTATTTCCAGTGAGGTGCTCTTGTGCTCTTTATATATAAGAAGGATGGGTCCCTTTGAATGTGTGTAGAATAACATAGTTGAATATGGTGGTGGTGAAGAACAAATATCCTCTTTCTAGGATTGATGACCTATTTGACCAGCTTCAGGGTGCTAAGTACTTCTCTAATATTAATCTATGATCGGGTTATCATCAATTGAAAATTAGGGAAGGGGATATCCTTAAAATTATTTTTCGTACTTAGTATGGCTATTATGAGTTCTTGGTCATATCTTTTGGTTTGACTAATGTCCTGATGGCATTTAGGGATCTTATAAACCTAGTATTTTTTCAATTTCTGTGGTTCAACGCTTATGAGGGTAGTTTTGAGAAGTTTAAAGATAAATTAAGTTCAGCTCTAATTTTGATCCTGCTTGAGGGTACTGATGACTTTGTTGATTATTGTGACACATCCCGTGTGAGACTGGGTTATGTATTGATACAGCATGGTAAAGTTGTGGTGTATACTTCTATACAATTTAAGGTACATAAGAATAATTATCCGCCTCATGATAAGGAGTTATTAGTAGTGGTTTATGCCTTAAAATTTGGTATCATTATTTGTATGGGGTTTATGTTGATATCTTTTCAGACCATAAGAATTATCAATATGTGCTCACCTAAAAAGAGTTGAATCTCAGGCAAAAGAGATGGATTGAGTTTCCTAAGAACTATTATATGAGTCTTCATTATCATCCAAGTAAAGCTAATATAGTTATTGATGCTCTTAACAGGTTAACTTTGGGAGCTTATCTCATATGCATCAAGAGAAGCAATAATTAGTGAAAGATATTCATTAGTTGGTAAATCTTGGAATTTTTCTCATAGACTCTGAGAATTAAGGTGTGATGGTGCAAGAGGTGGTGAAGCCATATCTTGGTGTTGAGATGAAAGATAAATAGGTTTTGGATCCTATATTGATGCAGATTAATGGTGATGTGGGCTAGCAGAAAGTAATAATTTTTTAGATTGGTGGCGATGGTATCTTGAGATACCAATGCAGGTTATTTGTTCCTAGTGTTAATGGTCTATGGGAGAGGATCTTAGATGAGGCTTATAAGTCGAGGTACACTATTTATCCTTGTTCGACGAAAATATACCATGATGTGAAAGAGATCTATGGGAGGAATAACATGAAGTAGGATATGGCAAATTTTGTGGCCAAGTATATAGTTTGTCAACAAGTGAACATAGAGCACTTAAGGCCTAGTGGTCTTTCTCAAGAGATTTAGTTGTCCATATGGAAATAGGAAGTGATTAATATAGATTTCGTTATCGGTCTTCTGCAGTCTCGCCGATAGTTAAATTTGATTTGGGTCATTGTGGATAGGATGAACAAGTCTTGTTATTTCCTACCAGTGAAGACTAATTATTTGGTAGAGGATTATGCTAAGTTCTTCATTTAGAAGGTCAAAAAGTTGCATAGTGCTCCAGTTTGAGGTTGCTGAGAATAGGTTGTATGGTCTCAACTTGGTTAAACAAGCCATGAAGAAGGTAAAGGTTATTCGAGAGAGGCATAAGACTTCCCAGAGTCGCCAAAGGTCCTATGCAGATATAAGGCAAAGGGACATAGAGTTTGATGTAAATGATTTTATATTCTTAAAGGTGTATCCCATGAAGGGTGTGATGTAGTTCGAAAGGAAAAGAAAGCCCAGTCCTTATTATATTGGTCCATATTAAATTTAAGATGAGTGGGTAGTGAGGATAATGAGTTAGATTTACCTGCGATCTTGGGTTCCATTCTTTCGGTCTTTTATGTTTCGATATTAATGAAGTGTGTAGGTGATCCTTTCTTGGTCGCTCTTTTGAAGAGTGTTGATGTTTCAGATTCCTTATCTTATGAGAAATTCTCAGTTGAGATTTTGGATCAGCGAGTCTACCGGTTGTGGATAAAATATGTGGCTTTGATAAAGGTTCTTTGGAGGAATCAAAAAGTTGAAGAAGCTACTTGGGAAGCTTAAGAGGACATAAAGTCCAAATACCTATTTGTAATGACTCTTTAGGTTATTTTTTATATTTACACTTATTTTTACCATTTGTGTTTCTCCATAGCTGCCTTAAGTAATTTATGACTCATTAGGATCAATGATTCAGTCACTGAGAAGTTCATTTGGTTTTTAAAACTAAATCTCTATTTAGAAGTCTTTACTGGTTCCAAATAGCCACCAAATAAAAGTTGGGGCTATAGAAATTGGGGCTATAGTCTTTACTTGACATATAGAAGTTGAACTAGATACCTTAATCTAGTTAGGGCATAGCGTACCTAATTATAGATATTGAGGTTTAGAAGTGGGATCATCCAACCTACTTAGGCCTAAACATGTGTTATTCTTGTGGACTTAGTTGCAGATGATAGACATAGATGGGGCTAGCAAACTTTAGTAGAAGGTTACTTCTTGACTTGGTAGCTTGTATTGATGTTTCCCAAATTATGGGTTTTAAGCTATGGCTATGATACTCCTTGTTGAAGTGATGTTGGGAATTTAGAGATGATATTCCCCTAGGATACTTTATGTCTTATGGAAATGTTAATTCCTCATAGACTTGATGCTTATCCTATATAGATGCTACGTCCTCTTAGATTTGATGTTTGGCCTATAGAGAGGCTATTTCCTCATAGACTTGATGATTGGCCTATAGAGATGCTATTTCCTCTTAGATATGATTGTTGTGCCTATAGAGATGCTATTTTCTTTTGCTTATGATTGTTGGGCCTATAGAGATAATATTTCTCTTAGATATGATGCTTCCCTAGAGAGGTGATATTCCTTATAGTCATGATGTAGGACCTATTGATATGAGATATCTTGTAGATTAATACATGTCTATTGATAATATGCCTCTTATATGAGAGATGACAATGTACTTATTGATATTATGCCTCCTAGATGTGAGTTGCCTCCTTTATGTGAGTTGATTATGTACATGTTTATATTATGCCTCCTAGATATAAGATCTCTCCTCTATGAGAGATGATTATATGCTTACTGATATTATACCTCCTATATGTGAGACGCCTCCTATGTGTTAGACAAATAGAGATATGCTACAACTTAAAAAGATGAGTTTTGATATAAGTTTTGGATACGTATATGGGTCTAAGGTTATGATTAGGATGTTGTACTAATTTCAGATATATTATTGGGCTAAGGGACGTGTTATTCTAATGAATGACTATGCGAGAAGTGCTTATTATTGTAAGGGATATGATTACCGTTTACGAATTCATATACCTATTTTATATACGTATCTCATCGGTTTGGGAGGAATGAAGATCCGGTATGTTGCTTATGACTTTATTGATTGAATACTAGTGATGGCATGCATAGATTTGGTACATTTATGATTCTTGTATCAGTAACTTATGTAATTCTAGATGAAATATGATCTTATGATTTCTTCTTATTTAAGGGTTAAGCTATGTGGTAGTTATTGTCTATTAGGAGACTATAACACTTGGTGTCTAGGAATCAAATGTATTAGTTTATGAATATTGCTTAGTTTATAAATGGTAGTTAGAGATGGTTGATATGAGGTTAATGATGATGTCGGGTTTAGAATAGGTGAACATTAGTGATATTTAGGCCTAAGTTTACGCTAACGATTATTTATTAAATGAGGAGTTGTGCATTAACGAGGCTAGCTAATAAGTGATATTGGTAATAAGAGGTGGCTAGTTAATGATAATGCATGGTTTCTGAATGAATAGTTAGATAAGGATTAGTTTATTAACGAGGGTTAGTTAATAAATGATGTCAGTTAATAAAAGATGGTCAGATGATAAGTAGTTATGTGTTGTCTAATAATGGTTAACGATTATATGATGATTAATTGATAATATGTAAAAATGGATATATGGTGATTATAATCTAGTGATAAATCTTTGCTAGATGTTACATGTTAGCTATTTAATTAATAATGGTTAGTTGTGATCCCTTGAAAAAGGTTAATGTTTAGATGAATAACTAGAGGTCATGTAACGATTATCGAACTAATGGTTTCATTATAAATAGTGTTGATTAGCTAATAATAAGTGGTTTGAAAGCATTTTCCATATTGATACTTTTGGGTGATATATTTATGTTTATGAGTATATTGATATATATTATTCTGTAATGTTTATTGTGATAATATTGATACCCGACAAGGCCTAAGGATATTATTATGATGATATTGATACCCGACAAGGCCAAATAATACTATTCTAATGACATTGATACTCAAAAAGGCCAGAGAATACTATTATGATATTGATACTCGGCAAGGCCGGAGGAAGTTATTGTGATGATATTGATACCTGACAAGGCTAGAGGATATTATGATGATACATTGATACCGGGCAAGGCCAAAGGTTGATTACCATGATGATGGTCATGATGATGAAATTTATGATGACTTATAATATTGATTGTGTATTTTGCATTCATTCCTAAATATGCATCATTTATCACTAGTATGCACCTATGTCTACCAGCTGGTATGGGATAATTGCATAGATATGGATAAAGAATTTACATTGTGTTATTGTATGTTGATTGAACTTTTCGAGTCTGGGGCGGTGAGGGTACACATAGGGTCATTTAGGTGTATGGTTGTCTGGAGTATCGGTTATTCGCGTTATTAATAATATTGTTATGATCATTATTATGGCTAGCTTATGATAGATTGACCGTTGATTTGGTGTCGAGATTTGAGGTATGTTTTTGGCCTTTTTTATCTTATGATTGCATTGATATGGACGATTATATCATGTCTACCCATGTGGATTATAACCTTAAGCATGATAGCTTTAGATCCTTATGGTATTATAATGAGGTCTTGGAATGAGGATATGATGATCTAGTTTATGCTTGAGATGACCTCGTGTTTATATATATATGTATATATATATAACTATAAGAAATTATGGCACTACCGTATATCCCTTTCTGTATTTGAATATATTGTGTTGTTTTTTGGCCTTGTATAGTACTATATATATATATATACATATATATATATATCTTTCTTCACCCTTCATTCATATATTGGTCAAGGATATATGGTATAGTATTGACGTCTATTGATTATGGATAATATTGGATAGTTCTCCCTAATACTTCCTTAGTCTTATTATGTTAGACATTTGTACATGAATAAGATAGTTGTTCCCTATTATCTCATTGTCTTGTCATAAGTTTTTTGGACCCTTGGTGTAGATTTTATCCTGTTTATATATTGTATATATCTGGTTTACCTTTGTAGCTCAATTGGTAGTTTCCTACTGAGTACATTTATTTGGTACTGATACTATACTTTTGCAGCTTGTAAATCATAGTACGGGTTATCGCCGTTGATGTGTGCATCGTGCAGAGCAACCATAGTTTGGAGACAAAGGGTGAGCTCCTGATGTTTGAAATATTACTTATCTCTCCTTTATGTATTAGACTAGTCTCTATGTTTTATTCAGAGATAAGTTGAATTAGAGTATTTCTCCTCAACATATCAGTTTTGTACTTTAAATATATTAGAAGCTCTTGTACTAATACTGTCGGGTTTTGGGATGTTCTTATGTATTGATCTTTACTTTATATATTCTGCATTCTTTTTCTTATATTGATTGAGTAGTCCGTTACTAGCCATTTCGGACTACGAGTTATCTTACCTACTGTGGGTTATGGTAGGCGCCATCATGAACTGATAAATTGGGTCATCACAAATTTGTATCAAGCCAAGGTTTTATTGGTGTGTTATTACAAGAGCTAAGTGTTAATACAGTCCTATGGATCAATGCAGAGACGTCCGTAACCTATCTTCAGGAGGCTATATGATTATTTTAGGAAATTAACTTCTTTACTCCTTATCATGTGTCAATATTTCCTATGAACCTCAAACACCTTCGTTGACACTATTCTATCCTCGAAGGATGATGCAACCATGTTGATAGATATGGACAAGACTTCAACATGTATTTTTAGAGTTTTACTGCAACATTATATTTCAGAGTCAAAGATGGATATCGAAGATCTTCAGTGGAAATCGAAAAGGATTTGGTCCAGCTTAGGCTCCAGTTGAGCTTGTGAGTACTTTAACCTATGAGGTTCAGCATTGGAAATTTGAGTTATGTTGTAGATCTCTCTAAGCCAGGGATGAAGTTAGATTTATCGAGCCGTTCTCAAACTAGAGTTAGGTCTATTGGTGTTCTTAAGGGTTCTTTACCAATTTTGAGTACGAGATTGGATTTCTTGTGTGGTTCAGACATTCTTCTATGCTACATCCTTTGAGCCTGACATTGGTGCATGGATGTGTTAGAGGGTTAGTAGTGTCACTTTATTTGGCATCGAAATGCTTAATAGTAATCGAATCTTCTTTCCCTCAGGATGTTAATTATTAGAAAACCATAGAAACCACAACTATTGAGACTTAAGAAAGGGCAGTAAGAGGCATGCCATCAATATAGTGTTATTAGTATTTTATTCAAGAGTGAGGATCTCTCCGGTAGAGTTCAACTTCACCTGCAGCCCATCATCTTTACGCAGACAGTATTCCATATTATGAGTAGTTTTCAAATTAGACGTGATGGTCATAGTAGGCATAGTCCTCATCAGACTTACGAAGTGTGGTATAGTTCTTCAGGCCATGGTCACCATTTTGGATTATGAGGGGCGGTAACTCAAAGTATTCTAGGATCTTGATTTGATTGTTTCATGATAAGATGCTAGTTCAGAGAATGCCTAGTTATGAGGTAGATGACCAGTTGGAGTTAGCATATATTCCCCGCCAGCCTAGAGTTCTTGAGACAGGCCATGATTTCAGAAGTATGGACATAATTCTATGGATTTCTCAGCCAGTTGGCCAACCATTTAGGATCAATTTGTATTATCTCCATGTTAGTGCTTTTGAAGTTTACTTCGACTATAGTGAAACCGACTACTAATCTAGAAAGAGTCCTCAGTATGGGGTTTTAAGTCATTCAACTCACTCAGATCAGCCTAGTATTATTGTGTCATATTCAATTAAAGGTAGTGTGTGTGGCACCTCAGTTAATGATTTAGTCGGTCAGTTTGAGTTAGACCCATTCAATTTTATTTCTCCTTATGCCCGTCAAGTATATGATTGTGGATGTTGCCACAATTGGTGTGCTTTTATTTCTTGCCTTTATCTCTTATTATGTGTATTGGGGTTTTTATACCAATTAGTAATTATATGCACTAATAAATTGAAATTAATTATATGTGCCTTCTTATTAGATTAATATTATGTTTCTACTTCGTGGTTTATTTCTTTTAGTAGTAGATGGAGTAGATTTGTATTAATGTTTTTTCCTATTGGTGTGGTTTGGGTTTGAGTCCTATTTATCTTGGCACATTAGCCCTTTTACGGCCCTTGAGGGGTACATAATATTGATCTTTATTTTTGTACCGTCTATTCAGTATAATTGATATTTATCTTGTTATTACTATTGCTACAACTGTGTGAGGTTGCTGATATTACTTGATTTTATCACTTGGTGTTGTTACTTGATGTAATTAATTCTTACTTGGTAGCTGTATAGACTAGTCTTAACTAGTTAATTTTTTATTTTCTTGTGATATTATTTGATGAGTTGAGTAGATCTTGCCCGATTTAATGATTTCTTTCCCCTAGCTTGGCGAGGCTTGCTCTGTTCCATCATGGTTAGCTATATTAGATTGATTCAAGGATGTATTGTGATATTGAAAGGCAAGTTGACCTTTTTGTAGCTCTGTTATGTCCCTAGAGTAGGAAATTTAGTTATATTGCCTATTTTTAAGTTTGAGACCCTTGGACTTACCTCCTAGGTTACGAGGGCTTTTGTTTTGACTATATCGTCTAGTATAGCCCATATTTTAGATTGACCAGTTTGAGGTCCATTCTTTGTTTGTGGCTATTTTCTTCATCCAATAATGATTTTTATATTGATGTTGAGATGTCATGGATTCATCTCTTAGATTTGTTGGATTTGTTCCATTGTGATGGTTTGCCCTTGTCATTGATGTGGAGATTAGATATTTTTTCCTGCGATATGATTTTGCCTTAAATAGAGTTAGCGAGTTAGAGGCAGGTGGCCTTTCTTGTGATCGCTTCTTAAGTTGGCAAATTGGAAATTCCTTATCTTGAGTTATTGATTTTCTAGTAGTGGTTTTGACTTTGACCTTGGTTTCAAGATTGGTATATTCCATATTTGATGATGTGATTCTTGAATGGATTGAGTGGTGATTGTTTTACTTTAGTGGATTTGGGAAATCCCCATTTCGGAGTTCGTTCGGCCTAGTTAGGCTTCGTGGAGTGATTCTCCTCGCTGACATATACCTATGGCTATTTCTTGCTGAGATAGAGTATTGGATTAGTTAGTTTCTGGCTTAAGGGTAATTTTTCTCTGAGTTGATAGAGTTTTTGCCAATGCTGGTGTGGCTTTCATCCTTGGGAAGTTTTTTATTATAAATGGATAGTTCATGCCCTGCAATAGATCTGGAGTGGGTTATATGCATTTTTAGCCAGTGATTTATCCTTTTGTCTGATTTCTATTTTGTGGCTATATTTCGTGCCCTCCAACTAATATAGAGTTGGTAGCGCATGTCATCAATCAGTGATTATCATTATGGTGATTTTGTTCTTCCGATATGTCTCGATATGGCTTGATATGATTTATCTCAGGTATGTCCAATTTCGATATTAAAGTCAATTTGAGATAGTTGATATTTATATAGCCTTATTGGCTCGATTTTAGATTTGACCTCTTGGAATGGTGATTTGGAAGTATGATAGATTTGGAGCATTAATGCCTACCCATTTTTAGTCTTGGTTTAGATAGTTGAGATCGAGCAATTCATCCTTGGTATTGAGATTTCATCTTGGTGTTGTAGAGGTTGCGTGCAACTTTTCTTTTAGACTTGTCTTTGTTCAAGTTTCATTTATAGGTTGGTCGACCCTACTCTGTGGTTCCCTTTTCGACCTTCTAGACATCGGTTGAATTATATTGGTGAGTGTTCAGATGAAAACCCATAGGCCCCGTATTGGTTATTTTAGTCTTGACTTAGAGCTTCAATTTCCTTTGGGCATTTTAGATAATTTACTCAATGGGTGTAATATACTCGACTTAGATTCAGTGTGACTTTATTCTTAGTGGATGAGATATCCTAGAGGAGAATATTCATTGATTAATAGTTATACCTTAGACTTTGAGATTTCGATCTGATGATCATTTAGACTGGTCGCCGCATTGGCGTGGATTACATTCCTTGATTATTTCCATAGGTGAGCTCAAACAGCGCCTTTTGATATTTTTCTCTTATTTATCGTATGGAATTTTAACGGATCAGCTTTAGTTCTTTGAGTTATCAATGAAGAGACTATGTAGGCGAGACTCTAGTGATTTTCCTCTTGGATTGGAGTGGATAACATATGCTAAATGGTAAATGAAACATATATTTAGACTTGGATTTGGTGGCATGACTCATGACTTGGGTTGGTTTTGGCTCGAATAAGACTTTGTTGACTTATACGGATATAGATATGGTATCAATGTGATATGGTTCAGATGTATGTGCATCAGCTTTCTAGGTTCAGTTTAAGGCTAGTTAGCAACTAAGTTAAACTTTTGGCTGTTTGGAAGAAGCATGAGGGTGCTGGTTGAAAAAGGGGGCTACCCGTGGAAAAATCCCTGAGAAGCATTTTCCCTCTACTGAGGTTATTTGGGAAGTCATGCTCGAAGCATGTGGGCCAGTACTTCATCCCTTCGATCTTTTGAGATTTTTTTTATTCATTGACTTTTTGGGATTAAAGTCCATATAGTAGTGGATATTGTAATGAACCTTCAGGTTATTTTCCATATTTAAGCTTTTTTCCACCATTCTGGCTTCTCCATAGCTACTCTAAGTCATTTATGACTCGCTGGAACCGATGATTCGATTATTGGATAGTTTATTTACATTTTAGATCCAAATATCTATTTAGAAGTCTTTGTTGGTTCCAAATGGCCACCAAGCAAAAACTTTAGTGAAACGTCCTTGGATTGAAATTCCAACTTTGCCAATGTATCCAGAACGTTGAAATCTATATGGTTGCTTATTTTGTTTGCTCATATTAGATTCTAGATGCATCCCAAGGCATTAGCCAAAGCTTTGCATCAAATTTCAAGTTTCAATTGTCGTCTTTCATGGATGGAGATACCGCAATTGCAGTAGGTTGAGTGTGATCATGATGGCCACGATCAAGCATCACGGCCTAGCGCATATGTATGATCACGCCTCCTAAGAGCTGGGTAAAGTCTATTTAAGGACTCTTTTGGCCATTTCTTCCATTGCTTTGAGTCCCCAAACACTAATAGAGTGTAAAATCCTTAAAGTGAGTCTTGTGGCTAGATTGGGGGATAGTATAGCTTATGTATTCGCGATTAACATCAAATCTAAAGTAAGATTCCATCAATTTTGGTGTTGATTTCTTGATTTTAAGACCCAAAACACCTAATGTCTTAAGGCTTGATTTTAGCCCCAAATATGGTTTTTTTGCACCAATTTCTTGGGGGTTATAACTCCCCAATTATAATTGAAGAGTGGGTTGGTCTCAGAAAATAATTTTTCGTACGTGGAACCCACTTAGGGGTTTTAGTATTATTTTTGGACCCAAAGCACAATAGCGCAATATGGGTATTAATAGACTCATATTGATGGGTAGATTATGGTTTTGTTAGTGTGATGGCATTTTGGGGATTGAGAAGTAAAGGCGAGCATGTGGTGCTAAATATGAAGTTTGCGGTTCAGCTTTAAGGTATGCCTCTATCTACTTCTCTTCATAGATGATATGTGATAAGTATTGTATGCGAATATGAATGTTAGGCTTGATTATACATACAGTAACTTAACCTTGATTATTGATGCTTTAAGGATTAGATGAGGGTTTTGGACCCGTTAGATGATATGCTTATAGTCCTTTTAAATCCTAGTGCCTTCTCTCTCTAGTTTAGTTAGTTATGGCGTAGTTATGATGTAATACTATGTTTGGGTTTGTGGTTTTAGCATTTGAATCCTAAATTGTGGATTTGACCTTATTGGACTAGTATAGTAGTCTTATAACTGTAACTTGGGTAGAGTAGACTTGAGTACCTTTGTTTCTAGTTGAAACTTTTATCATAAGGTTGAATATGGCTTATTTGACATCTAGAAGTTTAACTAGATACCTTAGCCTCATTGGGGTATGGTGTGCCTAATTATTGAAATTTATGTTTAGAAGTGGAATCCTCCAGCCCGCTTAGGCCTAGGCTTGTGTTAGTCTTGTGGACTTAGTTGCGAATAATAGACATAGATTAGGCTAGTAAACCTTAGTATAATGTTACTTCGTGGCTTGGTAGCATGTATTGATATTTCCTAGATTGTGAGTTTTGTGCTATGGCTATGATACTCCTTGTGGAAGTTATGTTGGGCATTTAGAAATGATACTCCCCTTGGATACGTTATGTGACCTATAGAGATGTTAATTTCTCTTAGACTTGATGTTTGTCCTATAAAGATGCTACTTCTTCTTAGATTTGATGTTTGGCCTATAGAGAGGCTATTTTCTCTTAGACTTGATGATTGACCTATAGAGATGTTATTTCCTCTTAGATATGAATGTTGTGCCTATAGAGATACTATCTTCTTCTGGTAATGATTGTTAGGACTATATAGATGATATTCCTCTTAGATATGATATTGCCTTAGAGATGATATTCCTTATAGTCTAGATGTAAGACCAATTGATATGAGATATCTTATAGATGAATACATGTCTATTAATAATATGCCTTCTATATAAGAGATGAATATGTACTAGTTGATTGTATGCCTTCTACATGTGAGATGCCTCCTATATGAGAGAAGATTGTATACTTGTTGATATTATGCCTCCTAGATATGAGATGCCTCATATCTGAAAGTTAATTATGTGTTTATTGATATTATGCCTCCTCAATGCGAGATGCCTTCTATGTGTGAAATAACTAGAGATATGCTACAACTTATTAAGATGAGTATTGATATAAGTTATAAATATGTGTATGGGCCTAAGGCCGTGATTTTGATGTTGTGATTATTTCGGATATATTATTTGACAAAGGTCCGTATTGTGCTAATGATTGGATATCCAAAAAGTGATTATCATTGTAAGGGATACGATTACCGTTTATGAATTTATATATATGCTTTATATACATATCTCTCCAGTATAGGACAAAGAAAGATACGGTATATTTCTTACGACTTTATTAATTGAATACAGGTGATGGCATTCATAGATTTGGTACATTCATGAATCTTGTATAGGTAACTTATGTGGTTCTAGATGAAATATGATCTTATGACTGCTATGGTTACTTAAGAGTTAATCTATGCAGTAGTTAATTTTCTATTAGGAGACTATATCACTTAGTGGTTAGGAATCAGATGTATTAGCTTATGAATCTTGCTTAGTTGAAATATGATGGTTAGAGATGGTTGATATATGGGTAATGATGATGTTGGGTTTACCATAGGAAAATATTAGTCATGTTGATGCTTATGTTTATAATATTGAATATTTATTAAATGAGAAGTTGTGTATTAACGAGGCTAAATAATAAGTGATGTTGGTAATAAGAGGTGGCTAGTTAATAATGTTGAATAGTTGCTAAATGAATAGTTAAATAAGAATTAGTTGGTTAACGAGGGTTAGTTAATGAATGATTTCAGTTACTAAAAGATTGTTAAATGATAAGTGGTTATGTGTTGTCTAATAATGGTTAATGGTTATATGATGATTAGTTAATAATATGGAATAGTGGATAAATAGCGATACGATTTTGCACTTCTCAACAAATATCATCTGTTTTATTATTCTAAGCGGGTATTCAATTTTGGGTAATGAAAAACTTGTTATTCTTAACTCTTGGGCTCAGGAATCTTATCGTCTAGTAATGAATCTTGGCTAGATGTTAGATATTGCCTATCTAATGAATAATGGTTAGTTGTAGTCCCTTGAATATTGTTAATATATAGACGACTAGCTAAAGGTTATGTGACGACTAGCGAATTAGTGGTTTCATTATAAATAGCGTTGGTTAGCTAATAATGAGTGGTTGGAAAGTATTGTCAAGATAGATACTATAGGGGGATATGATTATTTTATGAGTATATTTGTATATGTTAGTCCATAATAGTTATTGTGATGATATTGATACCCGGCAAGGGCAGAGGATGTTATTGTAATGATACTGATAGCCGGTAAGGCCGGAGGATACTATTGTGATGATACTGATACCCAATAAGGCCAGAGAATACTATTCTGATATTAATACCCGGCAAGGCCGGAGAATGTTTTTGTGATGATAGTGATACCAGATAGGGTCAGAGAATATTATGATGATACATTAATACATGGCAAGGCCAAAGGTTAATTACCATGATGATGGTCATGATGATGACATTTATGATGAGTTATGATATTAATTGTGTATTTTGCATTCATTCCTGTATGTGCATCTCCTATAACCAGTATGCACCTATGTCTACCATCTGGTATAGGCCAGTTGCATAGATATGGGTGAAGAATATACCTCGTGTTATTATATGTTGATTGAACCTTCCAAGTCTGGATGGTAGGGGTATACATAGGCTTGGATAGGTATATGGTTTTCTTGAGTATCGAGTTATTCGCGTTGTTAATGATGTTGTCAGTATCATTGTTATGATCATTATTATGTCTAGCTTATGATAGATTGACCGTTTATTTGATATATAGATTTGAGGTATGTTTTTTCAGCTTCTTTTATCTTATGATTGCATTTTTATACACGATTATATCATGTCTAGCCATGTGGATTATAACCCTATTCATTATAGCTTTAGATCTTAATGGTATGATAATGAGGTCTCGGAATGAGGATATGATGATCTAGGTTATGCTTTAGATGACCTCATGTTTATGTGTGTGCGTGTGTATATATATAGCTATATAAAATTATGGCACTACCGTATATCCCTTCCTGTATTTGTACATATTGTATATTATTTCTTGGCCTTGTATAATGTTCTCTCTCTCTCTCTCCATATATATATATATATATA
The DNA here is from genome assembly GCF_002878395.1 of Capsicum annuum. Classification (NCBI taxonomy): domain Eukaryota; kingdom Viridiplantae; phylum Streptophyta; class Magnoliopsida; order Solanales; family Solanaceae; genus Capsicum; species Capsicum annuum. The sequence goes on along the minus strand of NW_025888767.1, from coordinate 139,512 downwards.
TCCTCCTTCGCTCTTCATTCGTATATTGGTCTAGTATATACGATATCATATTGATCTCTATTTATTATGGCTGGAATAGGATAGTTCTCCCTAATACTTCCTTAGTCTTATTATGTTAGACTTTTGGACATGAATAGGATAGTTATTCCCTATTATCTCATTTCCTTGTCATAAGAATTTTGGACCCTTGGGTGTAGTTTCTATTCTGTTTATATGTTAAATATATCTTGTTTATTTTTGGAGAAAACTGGAAGTTTCCTACTGAGTACCATTCATTTATTACTCATACTACACTTCTGCAGCCTTCAAATCGTAGTATGGGTTATTGTCGTTGATGTGTGCATCGTGTGGAACAAGCATGGTTTGGAGACTTAGGGTGAGCTCCTGATGTTTAGAGTACTACTTATCTCTCTCTTATGTATTAGAATAGTCTCCATGTTATATTCAGAGATAAGTTGTGTTAGAGTATTTCTCCTCAATATTTCACTTTTCTACTCTAAATATATTAGAAGCTCTTGTACTGATACTACAAGGTTTTGGGATGTTCTTGTTTATTGATCTTTACTTTATATATTCTGCATTCTTTTCCTCATACTGATTGAGACTATGGGTTGGCTTGCCTACTGGTGGGTTATGGTAGGCGGAATTATGACCTGAGAAATTGGGCCGTGACACCATTCTTGTTCCCTGTACCGGACAATCGCTCTTAAGGTATGTATTCATCTTACTATCTTTGTTTTCTAACTTTGTTAAAGAAAATTAAGATTTCCTTGACATCATTGTTTTCTGTCTTTATTAAAGGTTAGTGTGGGTGTGTTTCTGTGTTAAATTATGCCAAAGGATGCCTTGACCCATCATTCGAGAATGAATGATCCTAAGGAGGGAGACTGTAACACCCCCCTGATTTTGGTGTTGGAATAATTTGGAGTTTCGAACTCACTACCCTGACTACGACTGTCCTTACGAGTCGTAGGGTGTCTTGAAGAGTCATAAAACCCAAATTGCAGGGTGTCCAATAATTTTTGATTGTGTTTCTACTTTGGTAACGACTTTAGGTCATGAGTCATAAAGACTCATTTCGAGTCGTATAGCCCCCTTTCGTAGAAAAATGAGTATAATGCCCAAGGTGTTCTGCTTTGAGTACGACTAGACTCAACGCGTCGTAATGATGCTATACGATTCGTAAGGTAACAATTGTAGAGTGACTAGAGTGCACCCAAAAAATTTCTGTCCTGCTTGCGACTTGGAATCTACGAGTCGCAATGAGTTTGTGGGTCGTATAGTGACCCGTAGTCACTAGCAATAATTTTTTAGATTTTAAATTAAGGGCATTTTGGTCATTTATCTTTTTCCCTAAGTATAACCCACGACTTAAAACCTTATTGGGACCCCATTCCTATCCATAACACATCAAAATAACTTCTCTCTTCTCACAAATTCACTCAAACAAGAGCATTAGGGTTTTTTTCAAGGTTGAGTGTCTAGAGTTTCTAAGGGTAAATTCTTTCCAAAATTGTGATCCTTTTAGACATTTACCTCTTTTGCCAAAACTTATTTTGTTAAAAGCATGTGCTTAAATGGTTATTCATGTGATTTAATTGTTGGTTTTTGGATATGGGTTGAGTCTTTTGAGTGATGGTTGTTTATGTGATGTTTCATGTTTGCATATGCATTGTTTATGTTTTAAATGCTGATTTTTAAACCAATTAGATGCATGGGTTTGTGAATTGAATAGGGAATGTGATTTTCCCAAAGTTTGATTAGTTAATGATTTGAAGCTTTCAATAACCTCAACCCACTCTTGTGGAATTATTTATTAAAAAGTATTTTGAAATCTTGCATAGTATAAAAGAGTAATGGAATATGAATTAACTTTAAAAAGGGCTTGATGGTTATTAATTGAATTTGATTTGAAAACTTTGAAGTCTTATTGGCTAAATGGTTAGAGTCTCACTTGGCTAGATGACCTGGTTCCTACTTGGGACTTTGGATTCCCTTTGTCTAGTTGGGTTAGAGTCCCACTTGGCTATATGGTTTGGTTCCTACGTTGAACTTTGGGGTATCATCGGCTAATTGGGTTAGAGTACCATTTTCATAATAATGGATTTGGCAAAGTAACATGTGCTCGCAAGCTACATTCGGTATTATGATACCACTTAATAATTCCTTAAAGTATGACTGTTTTCTTGATGATTGGGAACGTGTGGAAAGTGTTTTAATTGGGCTTTAATAGGGTTTGTGTAGCTAAGCTATGAAAGTGGAGGTCCCAAGGGGCCAATACTTGAAATCGCAGTTGCCAATGCAGAGGTCTAAATGAGTAGGTGGGTTGTGTCCCTCATTCTATATGATTGAGTGCTTAATTCACTCTTGATACATGTTGGGAGGTTAGAGTCCCCCATAGTGCATATGTATATATGATTATTCTTTGGTTTGTGCGGCCACACGCACTAGGTCCTTTCAGCTAGGGGAGAGCTGGACCCATATAGACTGTGGGTGTCTTATTATGATGGTGATGCTACACACTCAAAGTTAATGAGTTTTAAAGTGCATACTAAACCTTTTACCCTATCTCGGCCTTTGATGTATATATAGATATGGATGTGATCGTGTGCATTAGATTTTGATGGATTTTGAATTGTTATGCATGGCCTTATTTTACCTTTTACCTTCCGAGTTACATGCTAGTGATCAACACACTAACTGTCTCTAGATGTTGTATCCCCATGCGATACAGGGTCCGAAGGCAATCCTACTTTTCATGCGCAGCTTTAAGTGAATCAGCTCGGTTCGTCGGTCATTTGCGGTGAAGTGGTGAGCTTTCATTCTTCGGAAGACTTGATCATTACATCAGTTTTCTTCCATGAATTAGAATTAAAAACTTCACATTAACATCATCATTTTCATTGTCATTTTCAGAGTTAGGGGCATGTCTCGACGTAGGTTATTGTTATGGCATAAAGGCTTTGCGGATTATTGTGGACGTGTTTTGGTTGTTGACATTCATTGACTTTTGAGTCACTATTTGCTCTATATTGTTATATGTTTTAAACTCGTCTGTTGTAATATGTTTAGGTTTGGTTTGTGCGGTTAAACAAAGGGGGCAGTACCCGGTCTTCAGTAGATTTGGGATGCTCGTCACGGCCAGGCCTTAGTTCGGGTCATGACACTTAGTGTCATTAAAAAAGTTGGTTTCATTTTTTAATTTGTCAATAATTTATGATTGTATGCTCTAATATCTTTCAAAACTTTTAGCAGTCTGACACCTATTCTTATAAAATGAGTTTTTGTTATCTTAATAATGCTTTCGAGCGAATCCAAACATGGGGAATTATACAACAAGGGCATTTTTTATGTATAAAATTTGGGGCATATGAACCTGTAGTCTTCCAATGATATTGGGCATTTTATGTATATGTTGTCTAAAATTAATATGTTATTATCCATTGGCACCCGTGCTGCAAAAACCAAAATGGTGCACCTGATTAAAGGTTGATTATCCACTAAGGATAAAAACATTAGATACTTGTGAGCTCATTCTATGAAAAATAGGGAAAGAAATTAACTCATGAAAACCCTTATACATATATGCAGAATATTTTCTTCCAACATGGAACAATATATCTAATATACCCTTCTATCATTCTATCAATCTCACTTAAGTTCAAGGAGGAGAAGTATCATAGAGTTATCAAATAAACACAGATCAAAGATAATTTTCCCTTGTTGTGACTTGGCAGCCACGTCAGCACAAATATATAGAAAAAATTAGTTTAAGAGGTAATAAAGTTTAAATGTGTCACTGAATTTCGGAGATAGGTTGAGGGGGTATTTATACCTTAGCTAAAAGTTAAATGCTAAGAAAAGAAACAACCCTACTTCTGATAAAATTCTCATTTTTACATGATTGATCCTTCTTTACCTTGAAGATGTATATACTTCATTTGAGAAAGTTTTATGAAAAATACTTAACACTTCGACATTCCAACCTCAGGATTTCCACATCAATACCTGCTAGATCATTGATGAGTGCTGCAAGTTTAGTTCAGATATAACAATATTCTCTTTGATTGAGTCCTCTTCATGCCAAACAATCTAAATATCATAGAATTCAGCTGATTAGCAAACACAACAAATGAGTAAATGGAAAGCATAACTTTATAAGTAAATAATTCACTAATAGATATGAAACTTTTGAAAATAAAAGTTATGGTTTTTTAGCTTAACAGATGTCTTATATCCTTATATTTAGAAATAATTTTAAATATACTCCCAAGGTTGTTGCCCTCGATATTCATCTATTCTCTTAAAAATAACTAGTTTATCCTTCAATTAGCGAAACTGTTAGGATTCAAAATAAGCATTACATTTCTCTACCTAGCCCCTTTCCCACATCTTATGGGATATATACTTGGTGAATATTCTTGTAGACGTGATAAAATTGTTGTGATGAATCAAAATCAATGAAATAAACTTTATTCTCAAGCCAGTACTTTGTTTTTCTGGAAAAATTAGAAGAAATTCAAAAACTTAATGACTATGTAATTTGCATATAAAAGTATAAAACAGGCCAAAAATATTTATCTTATATAGATTGTTTTAAAATAAAAATCTTATATAGCTCACCTTTCTAAATGAAAAATTTTCACCCAGAATTAAGTGTATTCTTGTCGTTCTGTATAGAAAATATACTACTAAGTCGATATGGAAAACCTGTAAACCAAGGGGTAAGATCAATTACTAGTTATTCTTACATATTTCTTGTGCTTAATGTATAGTCTCGACATTAGTATTAGTTAGAGAAAAACAGTCTGATTCAATGACCACATTTTAGTAGTTAGAGCAAAATAGTCTGACGTTAGTAGTTAGAGAAATTAAGTCTGAATATTTGACACAATGTAAAAATATATCTTGAAAGATCAAATAAAATAGATGTTAATCTCAATGCTCGTAGATCAAGTAATCAACTTGATCGCGTGTTGCCTAAACTTGTAAGTTTTCACGATACAATCTTCTCTATTCTATCACATCCATGTTTGTGGAAAGTGTAGTTCATTACTTGGCCTAGCCTTTACAGTGGAAAAATCAAACTTAATGTTAATGGAAGCTTTAAAGGAAAGGACAAGGAAGGTGCAGGTGTTGTGCTGAGTAATGAGATAGGTGATCTAATCTTGGCATCACAACAATCATTAATTGTAGTAGTAGCATCGGGCCAGAGGCCAATGCACTCTAAAGGCCATAAATTGGTGTATTAATATAGGCCTCAAGGATGTGACATTGGAATTTGATTTAACTCAAATTGTTAATATTGTGATGAGCATGGAGTAAACGACCCAAGATTGAAGAACTGTCTCTAGAAAAATTTGGTTATCTATGATCATGCAAACTATTTCATTCATTTCAGCAACTTTTGGCCAATGTTAGGAGACTCCTCTTGTCAGATAAATGGAAACTCCCAATAATACGATCTCGATATGACAAAGTCAATTTTTTTATTAGTTAAATTGTACAACTTAGCTAAACAGGAAGGTTTTAATTCCCTGTTTAACACCTTTTTAGTGAGATTGACAGCAATAAATCTCGTGATATATTTTGGAGTTAAGGTCCGATCCCCCTCGTGTCTCCACCTTCCTAATGAAATGCAACACATCTATGTGATAGCCTATTTAATTAAAAAAAAATAACCATATATAGATGAATTGCTGGTCTATCTTCTTTGTGCAATTTAACATATTTAAAAGTATATTATTTTTCCTGAAAAAAGACTAATATTAAAGGTTGGCAAATAACAAAATGATGATGATTTAGCAATATATGTTTGGAAAAATTCAGGTTAAGTTGGTACAAATTTCTTTTAATATCATGTTATACTGTTAAATTAGAGAAATCTTTGTTTCACAAAGAAACCTAGTTACTATTCCAATGTTATTTTATTGATTATATAGCATGATTTATCTGTGAGACTACACATAGAATAATTTTTAAGTGCTTTTAATCGTAGGTTTAATAATCTGCAATGAATAACTTAGTATATTAAGATAAAATATGCATGACATATAAAACTCTTGATGAGATTTATGCCGATAAGTGACTATGCTAGGTTATCTCAGTATAGACTTGTGCTTGGAGAGTGAAAATAATCTCTGCATATTAAACTTGAGTTTCCCCAACTTAGATAAATTTTGGCCTGGAATTGGCATTAACCTTAACCCACTTTATAATCTTTATTTTAGTCATGGATAATTTCATGTTCATGCATGTTCGAAACGAGAATCATAGTATTCATTGTTATGGGAATGAAAATGAAAAACTAGAGATACTTTTTATCAAAATATGGACAAACGGAGGTTTAATTCCAAAAAAAGTCTAGAAGGTGATCAAATGTGGTGATCTTTTACTTGCCTCTACTAACAAAGACAAGGATTGATAGAATCTTTAGAATGGAGAAGCTGTTACTGACAGTATTCCTGCTCAAAATCACGTAAATGTAAGAATATCCTCAACCAAGAAAGAACACCACAATTAATAATATTCTTAAAAGTGATTCATTGAAGTTTCAATAGATCAAAACATTTTCTGCTTAAGTGAACAAGGAAGGATAAAAGAAGTCATTTTTTTGAGATATACATAAAGAAAAAAGAGTAGAGCAAGCTAAAACTTTGAGATCAAGTACATAAACTAGGTAAGAAAACTAAAGTAAGAGAAGGAGACAATTATTTGGTGATAGAGTAGTAAGACACAAACCTTGAAGTCGTTCATGGAGAATATAAAGCCACAGATGAATTGATTTCTGATGACAAAAACTAAAGGGCGCAACTCTTTGCGCAGGCAACTTAAGATGCCTAAATTGTGATGTTGAAAATAAAATGTAAATTAGAAATGATCTGAATCACAAGAAGAAATTTTACATATCAAATTATTTTCATCAGTTAACATTACGATCAATCCTTGAATTATAAATTCACCAGTGTTCATTCAACATTAAATATGCATCAAACTAAAGAGAGTTTGGTTGCATAATATTTTATATTACATTAATGGTAAAATAAATTTGAGGAGGAGAGTGAGAAGGGTTATTATGTATGAATTTTGCTATTATACTAATCAAATAGACGAGAACTTACAACTTGAATTTAAGGTAGAACGATTTAACCAAAGTTCAATAGTTAAATTAGATGAAAGGATTTGCGAGACTACCACAAATCTGAGCATGAACTACCAAGCAGAAAGTGTTTGAAAAACTTTGCTAATCTTAAAAGATAGAAAGATTGATGGAGAAAATGTAACATAACATATGCCGAACAAAGAAAATGGAACATTGTCGCTACAGTGTCGTATGTGATTCTAAAAAGATGTAATTGTATAGGAATTGATGTTGGAGGCCCGTCTGTTCATAAGTCATATTGAATGTGTCTCTTCTGAAAATTGTAGTCGTGTATCTTTAGGATTGTAAAATTAAGAGATAGATAAATTGGTTGGGAGTATTTACAAAATTTTAATTTTTTCATTTAAATTTAAATGGAGGGTAGTTTAGCAATTTTTCACTTTAAATTTTTTGGATTGGTATTTTTAAGTTAGTATAGATGTAGATTAGTTCTAAAACACGTTCTTTGCACGTGTATTCCAAACAATAGTACACTAATGAAAATTAATAACAAAAAAGTTAAAGTGAAAAAGTACTAGCTGAAATTCATGAACAACGATACTATTCAAACGACTTATTAAGTTGTTGAACGACAAATCATTTTTTTAATTAAAAGATGGACTCAACCCATTTATTAAAAACAGACACAAAAAAAATAAAATCTTTACGTGACCGGACCCAAAAGTGACCTGGTCTAAATAAAGGCTAAATAAAGTCAATATGTCCAAATAGATAAAAACCTGGAAAGAGCCTAAAAGCATATTAGGAAACAAAGAAAATTCGAGAATACCAAGTGACTATTCATCTTCTACGCCGCAAGTCGAATTTGATCTCCGGTAGTGTTGCTTTGTGGTCCCTCCGGTGAGTACTATTTCCCTTGGTCTAGGCCTTTCAAGATAAGCTTTGTTCAAAAACTTCTTTTCTTCCTTAGCTACGATTTCGAAAATAAAGTATTTTAACTTTTTGTTCTTGTTTAAGGATCCACTAAAGCAGTACATAATTTTTCTATTAATGGTCTCCCCAAAAATGGCTCCAAAGGTATGCCTATACCTCTTTTAAAACAAGCTCAAATCTCATCTTACTAAACTCATATATAGCTTCTAAGTAACTTTGGATCGATTACACTTCAAGTCATCGGAATCTCTCACCAGGTACCGTGTAATCGATTCCACTGGAATAGGATTCCAAGTAACTTTGCTATAATTAGTTCATGCAAGCTTCAGATCTGATTATTCGGCTAAACTGAAGATTTCTAGTACTTAGTTTTGCTTGCTCCTTTACAAAGGGTTAAACATCGAAGAGATTAATACCACCTTCGCATTAGATTAAGGAAAACTAATTATCTAGTAATCCTATAATTTGTATTGTTGAAGATGTTGCCATTTGTGTCTAATAATCTTGAACCTGACTTTATCTACATTTTGTGGTGAGTTTGTGCCTCCCCTATGTATTTGTTTTTTGTTTTTTTTGGGAGTAAGAATATGCCTCTGCTGTTTCTGGTTTAATCTGATGCCTGCTGCTTAACTTTTCTTATCCTTAACTATGGCAAAAGTTGTTTTTCCTGCATTATAATTGCTCGTACCCATGATAGTGTTAAAACTTTTTGTACCTGCAAAACTAAAATGCTACTTAGCTAAAAAATCTACCAGAGAATTTCTTTCTTTGTATATGTGTTGTACTCTTATCTGTCCCCTCTTCATCATCTTCCTAATATTTCTTATGATTCCCCTTATAGTCCAAGGAGCATCCCATTCACCTTTGACCATATTATTCAAGGCTAGTGGGTCAGTTTAAAGAACTAGAGGTAGAAACTAATGTGCTACACATAATATAAACATCCTTCCTTCATAACCAATGCCTCAGCATAAATACTAATACTATCCAACAATTGTTTACATGAGGCATAGATCAAGTCTCCCTCATCACTTCTTATATAGAATGCAATTGAACTTGCTCCAAAATTTCCTTTAAAAATGCCATCTGAATTGCACTTATACCACCCTTGTTCTGGTTTTGTCCATTTAACCACCACTGTTCTGAATTGTACCCTATAATTCTACAAAAAATAACCTAAAAGAGTCCACCTGTTAGGAACATTCATTTCCATCTATCTCATGAATAACCCTATGCAGTAACATTCCTATGCAGTGACATTTAACCTCCATGATTCACTTTATTTCTTCTTTTCCATAACTGCCAGCATACCAATCCTGGCACAACTACAACAATAGGTTTAACCCTTTCATCAAAATATGAATTCCACCACTTATTCAAGGTCTGATGACACTGTATAAATGGACCTTCAACACATAAACTTACAGCATAGTAATTTCACGCTCTAGAAGCAAAATTGTTTGATATGAATAGATGATGTACAGTTTCTAAGTGTAGTTATAGACAACACCTACACCTTAAAACCATGTTAATACCACACCTCTGCAAGATATCATCTACAAAAATTTTAAAATTCCATAACCTCTATGAAAAGAAATTAATCTTGTATGGTATTCCCTTACACCATTTGTGTTTTCACTGCTCCTCCATATCTTTCCTATGCCTAAGCAGCAGATATGCACTTGAGACTGTGAACTTACCATTCGTGGTTGGCATTCACCATGGTAAGTCCCATAATGACGCATTTTGACTAATAGTAATGTTCTTCATAATATGCTGGATAATATCAGATGACAGTAATCACTACATTTTCTGAATGTCCCATCTACATTCATTCATCATTTTTTCAATGTCACCTTTATCTCCATTAATTGGAAAATCAAGGTCAACTACATAATAGCCCCTAATCTGGACCCGTTTTAAAACCATTATATTAGATGAATCCACCGTTGGCTCCACCATATTTCTTGTTCAATAACATCTCTAGCTTCTAACATTTTCTTCCAAATTTGAGATCCACCCTTCCGTTGCACTACTGTTGGAATAAGTTTCTTAAAATACATTTTCAACATAAAGTCAGTCCACAAAGATCTGGTGGTTCTAAAGATCCACCATAATTTTGCAAACATCGCCTTGTAAATATCAAAAAGGTCCCTAAGCCCCACACTTTCCTCTGCCTGTGGGTAACACATTTTATCCCATGTCATCCAGTGTTTACTTTTACCTTCCTCTTTGTGCTCCATAAAAATCTGTTAAAGATCTTATGAAGTTCATATATAATGAACTTTGAGGGCACCATAACAGACAATAAATATAAAGGAATACTCTGCTGAACACTGCTGACTAAAATAGCTTTACCACCAAAGGAAAGAAGATTACCTTTCTAGTTTTGAAGTCTGCCTTTCACCTTCTTGATAAGTTCATTGTAATGCTCTATCCTTTTCTTTGCATGGGTAATAGAACAACCCAAATACTGAAAAGGAAATTGTCCCTGTACAAAACCTGTTATTCTATTGACTTCATCCATCATAGTGATTGCCATTTTTTTATACATATAGAAGGAACTTTTATTTTCATTTATGAGCTGACCAGACATTTGATATTCCTTCACCTTCATCACGAACTCTAAAGGACTTCTGTCTGCCGAGTTAAAGATTACTGTATCATCTACATAAGCCCAATGATTTATGTTCCTACTTTATTTAGGCAACCCGTAACCCTTATACATACCATCTTTAAATAAGGCATTAAGGACTCTTGATAAAACTTCTGCTGTCGGGGTAAATAAAGTAGGTGATAGAGGTCGCCCTATTTCAAACCTCTTGTAGAATGAAAAAATCCCTGAGATTGACCATTAATTATAATAGAGCATCAATTATTAGCCACCAACCTCCAGATGTCAATAAAAGTTTCTCCAAAACCCATCTTTCTCATCACCTTTGGCAAATACAATCATGGTTTCCTATCATATGCCTTTGACATATCCATCTTCAAGACTACATTTGCTGGTTTACCTTTCAGCCTGATATCAAATACTATCTCTTGAGTTAAAAGGACAATTTTAATAATGCTTTTACCTTTAACAAAATCAAACTAATTTTTGGAGATCAGTTATGGAAGCACCTTTTTTAGTCTGTCATGAATAACTCTAGAAATTACCTTGTTTATGAAATTGCTGAGGCTAATACATTTGAGATCTCAAAAACTTTCCACAATCTAATTTTTTGGGATAAGCACCAAATTTGTGTGAGTAATACTTTTAGAAAGAGTATTACCTGCACAAAAACTATTTACCATATTAAGAACATCTTCTCCCATTTTCTCCCAACAATATTGATAGAAAAGGCTTGAAAAACCATCTGGACCACAAGTACTACTGCCTTTTAGTGAAAAAAATACATGTTTAACTTTCTCTATTGTAGGAGCTGCACTCAACATGACATTATCTTCCTCAGTCACCATTTCTGGAATATGTTTCAGAAGATCAAAATTTGTACCTTTTTTTTTTTGGGTAAACTTTTCTTTGAAACATCTGATTACTGCTTCCCCAATCAAATTATTATTCTCCAGTGACTCACCTGTTCATCAATAATCCTGTTAATTATTATTCTCCGGTGACTCACCTGTTCATCAATAATCCTGTTAATCTGTAATTTCTTCCTTCTTCCTTTCACAAGACTATGAAAGAATCTTGTGTTTCTGTCCCACTTCTCAAACTAGGTTATACCAGATTTCTGCCTCCAGAATTGTTCCTCTAAATGAATGTACCTTTTAACTTCAGCAAGAGCTTGTTGAAGAACACTTCTTTTCTGTAGAGATAGATGCTCCTAAAAAAGTTTCTCTTTAATTTTTACTCTCTTCCCTAATTGGTTGTTGCTGAAAAATATCACCAAACCTGTCCCTACTCCATTTGCACAAAGCTCTTTTCACATTTTCAACTTGTGCTTAAAGACCCAGAAACTGTTGCCCATTTCATCTCTCTTCTAATTCTGCCTTACAACATCTTTAAAAGAGTTCTGTTCCACCCAGAAATTCAGAAATTTGAAAGGTTTTATAGATTGATGTGACCCTTTCTGTAATCTAAGTAACAAGGGTACATGATCTGAGCCTGTTCTAGGCAAGTGCTCCACTTCCAATATTGAAAACCAATTTTGGAACTCAACATTGGAAAATTGCCTATCCAACCATTCAAAAATACATTCACTACCAGCCCTACCATTCCACCAAGTAAAGGGACTCTCTTCGAATGATATTTCTTCTAGTTCATAAGAATTCACATAAAAAGCAAAATCCTCCACTTCTTGTAATAAAACTGGTTTACCCCCTATTTTTTCTTCGTCATTAATCAAAGAGTTAAAATCCCCACCTATCAACAGCCATCTGATATATATTATTCCATAAAGGAATTCTTTCTGCTTCTGTACACTTTGTATAAACCATAGAAATCATCATATACTTCCGATCTTCTAGCATCAATATTTTAATGGAAATTTTCTGCTCTGAATCACTTATAATTTCCACCTCAACATCATCTCTCAAAAATTCAAATATTTCCAGAAATATTGGCTCGAGCACTATGCATTTTCAGTTTTCTTCTATATATTTGAATCTGCCCCACATCTTGAAAAGGCTCCATAAGAGCTATTTAGAAAAATTTGTGATGCCTATTAAGCATTTGCAGTCTATTAAAATCTTATTGGGTATTAACATACCAAATGTTCCAAAAAAATTGCTTTCATCCTGATTTATTTAATTTATTATTCACCATATTTGTCTTTGGTATTACCCTTTTAGGTAATTGATCAGTAACTAGCCTTTTTCCTTTCTTGATGCTCTTCTTTACTACTTTTGGTGATATATCAGCTTGTCTACTGACATAATCTATTTCATTATCATCCCCACCTTCCCCTTCTTCTGTGGTATTAATTTTTGACTCCTTTGATATTGTAGTATTGCTCTCTGATTGATGAGATATTATATCATGCAATATTTTTATTGGACTCTTTCTTTCTGCAGGTGATTCCCTCTCTATTAAGTTCTGCTTTCCTAAATCCAATATGGGTACATCCACCCATCATCTGGTAAGATTTTCATGTCTTGTAGCAAAATATTGATCCTCCTCATTACTTTTTGCTGCCAAAACTGCTAGTGGACTAGCATTTAAAGAGCCGTGACAAACCAAAGCTTTCTGCTGCTCTGCTGAGGTGTTACTTTCTTTCTCCTCTTGCAAATAATCTTCATCAAATCTATCTCCCCATTTTGAGCTGCTCTCCCCTTTATTGCTTCTTTCTTGGTTATTTGAGCTATTTTCCCCTTGTTTCTTATCACCTTTACCACTGCCTTGTTTCTCTGGTGTGCTGTTTATCTGATTTGTTTTAGGTTTTTCCACCTGGTTTTCTGCTGAGGTAAAAGTATTTTCAACCCATTCCTTTGTATTAATAACCTTTTCTTTTTTTTCTTCATCTTTATTCTCCATCCCTTCATCATGTATTTCCTCCTTTAGTACTTAAAAAGGATTAATAGAAGTAATTTCACAAGTTTTGTTGTTGTTCTCATTCAAAACATACTCTGAATCCTTATTTTTAACAAAGCTCCTATTAGTTGGATGCCACTTTCTATATCCTTTCCCATCCTTCCAAACATGATGATTTTTATCCTATATCTACTCCAGCGAACTGCCTTGTTGCTGACCATCTGAAGCTTGTTCTCTTTCCCTTTCATTTGTTGGAAATTCCTTCCTCAATTCTGTAGCACTCTGCATACATGTTCTTCATGACCCTGTAGTTTACACTTTTTGCAATAGTAAGGAATCATGTCATACTTAATCTTCACTTTTATTTTTCTCACTTCTTTAGTAGCCTCATTCTCTATTTCCATCATCACATGCTGATGTCTTTTCGCCGGTAAATCTAGTGGAACTTTCACTCTAGCACAACTTGAACGAGTCTTATTAATTGTTGCCATATCTAAATGCAGGAGCTTACCAACAGCAGAAACTAATGAGAACAAAGATTCCTTAACAAAAAAGGTGGGCAACAGATCAGGAAACGATATTCATGCTACTTTTTGTGTGGTCTCTTCATCAGGCTTAAAATTAGTATCATATATCAAGGACGCATTTGATACGAATTTTCATCCTTTGCATTGATGTAATAAGCACTCAGACAGTATATTAATGAAATCCTCTTTTAATTCCATTCTAATTAAAACATGCCTACTACGAAGAAATCCAACTTTGCACACACCCTTTACTCCACATTGCAACGGAATTTGTTCTCTTAGTTCTAATAGCTCAGGCCAACCATACGAGAACTTACCCACAATTGCATATTGTAGGTTCTCTATAATGTTCATTCGATTCACTTCTTGCTCAATCCATTTTACTATAGGAACACAATACTTGAAATCAACTTTCTTGATAGAAATAGGGTCTACGCCAAGTTTATTCTCATGTATATTCATCTTGTGATAGGGATTGACTATGGATGCATATTTTTCTGGTAAGGCTCCATGAGTTGTTGGAATGGCTTTGGAACAAGAATTTAAATGCGGAAATTGAATTGTGGAATCAATAGATAGAACTTGACCAATTTCAGGCAATGACTGGCCGTAATAGAAGCCATGAAAATTCTAAGGCTTAGCAGCCGTAATCGCCATAGCTAGGGTTTTTTCTGGAAGCATTAAAAAGTTAAATATAAAATAAATTTGATGAACGACAAATGATTATATATTATCTGCACCTGTAAAATCAAACAACAAAAAAATAATTTAGTAGTTAGAATGTAGAACGAGTTACAGTTTGATATTATTAGGTGCAACCATATAATAAATTCATCTTGAACTACCATCATTTATAAGAAGCAGAGATCCTTGCAATGATTTTTGAGATTCAACGTCCCACAATTTAAATCTATTACAATTATTTGTCAAAGACAATGAAGCATAGTAAAAAATCTTTTGCAGAAGTGAATTGGGCCCAAGCCAATTTTGAGTAGTACTTGCAGTACATAATATCACAAAATATATACTACTTATCCAAAAAGTTTCTAAATATAAAGTAAACTAGATAGAGTGACATGATATACTAAATAAGACAATTGGTAATTTAAGCATTTCATTTGAATATTTGAATTATGTGATTATATTAATAAGTATTAAAAATCTTTCCAAAGCTCAATGCCTACTCTCAATGGACAATACATTACATAGTAGTGCAGCACTACTAGTGCTTATTTAATATTTAATAGAAGCTCGTAGAAAATAATCAAAGAAAATAATCATACCGTAATACAAATCTGCGACTTGCGTTTACTAAAATGTAAGATATCAAATAAGATAATTAATTCTCTAGTTAATGTAAGGATTCATTCTGTTGTTACTAAAGATATCTGTGTTAAAGTCATAGTAGCCTTTTTTTTATCATTAGTTATAGGATCAATTATTTAGTATGAGAGTGCATTATAAGTGAACTAAGGGTCGTTTGATAGAATGTATTGGAAAAGATAATGCATGCATTAGTTAATGTGTACTACTAGTACCGTTTTTGTACATTTTTAGCCTACTATAACTAAAGCAAGCATTAGTTAGTTATACACACTATTGTGTATTGAGGGTGCATTACTAACACCTCAAAATCCATGGTATTAGTAATGCAATGGATTCTAATGCATGCATTATCACAATTAAAGCACAATTATCCTTCAAAATCTCTTTCACATCCTTACCATCATATATAGAGGGTATTTTTATAAAAATATAGTTTATTAAAAAATATTATGTAACTCATGTATTTTTAATAAACCAAATCAAATACTGCATAAGAATAATGCAAGCATAACTAACGCAAGAAGAGCTAACACAGGCATTATTAATACACCATATTTTGTGTTATTCTTATATACTCTACCAAACGACCCCTAAGGTAATACAATACCCCTAAAACAAAGTTAAGTTGGATGTGTTCTTAGTGATTGCCTTTTGAGCTAAGTTTAAACTAGGGTCAACTTCAGTCGAGCATATCTCCATGTTTATAAAGTGTCATAGGGCTCAATACCCACCAAATGACAGATTTTTAAATCTTCGCATCTAACCACTATTATTTGGAGTAAAATGTTATGGCCATTTTATTTAACACTATTCGGACGGAGAAGTTAACTGCCACAAAGGTAATCTAACTATTGTAGTAGTAATTTGACAGTATTTATTGATAGTTTTCGCGTTTGTGGAGATCTAACTCAAAAGCTTCATTCCAAAGCCCTAGGAGATAATTTTCCAACATCATTTGTGAAGATTCGCTGTTATGGTTAGTTCTTCCATCATCTTCTTCATATTTCAATCCTTTAACATCTTAGAACTAATAAAACATTTTAATGGAAGAATTCTTGTAGATTTGAACCCAAGGTTCATGAGCTTTTGGAAAAAATCTATGGGTTGGAATTATATCACATAGAATTAATTCTTGATTATTAATTAACAATTTGTAGTGTGAGTTAATGATTCTAAAACATGAAATTTGATTCTTGAGAACTTTGAATACAATTAAAATTGAACCCTTGTCCTTGAAATGCCGATAATGGATATAGTTTTAGTATAATAGAACCGGTAGAGTTAATTGACCTGGGGTAGTTATTTAAACCACGAATAAGGATATAATTAGTGGATTTAATTCCCAAATTAGTAATCCAAAGGCTTATTGCTTAATTACACTTATAATTATTTGATTTAAAGATGATTGAGCTAATTGAAGCATGAAGAGAAACAAAGAGCAACCTTGGTGTAATGAACCCCCCAGTCATTTCCATCATTTTTTGCATTCTTGATGTTTAGAGCTTTTCTGTAAGTAACCCAAGTTATTTATGACTTGTTAGGACTGATATTACAGTTTTCAGGGAGTTCATTTGAGAATTTTATTAATACCGAGTAAGTTGTGAAATATTTAAATTAGATAAGAATTTAGTGAGACGATACATATAATTACCTTTCTAAAGTATTTTTGGTATTTATAAAATTCTTTGGTTATATCTATATTACTTTATAATAATTTTATAACTTGTTAATATTTATAGTGAGCCTAAATATGTTAAAATATTATAATTATATAATAGAGGTTTTATTAGAAATAATTTTCTATTAATCATATTATATTCAAAATATTGTATTTATTTTACCATGATTCTATACAATATTCGAGTGAGTACGTATTGTATTCTATCTAAGAGGGTAACGTGAGCATTACCATGTAGAGGATAAGGGTTATGGGTATGGTACTTGTTAAGTAGGTGGAAAAGTACATTAATAATGGTCATATTCAGCTAGCTTATGATTGACATCCTTATACAGTATACATGTTTATTATTCACTTCAAAGTTATCTTGTACTTGGAGATATTTTCCAGCAACACTTAATATCCATGGTCCTGTACATGCAAGTTCGTACATCATACTATGAAGATAATTGGATAGGAAAATATTTTTGATGGTATTCCTGAACATCGAGAAAAAAATCAATTATTTGCATCAAATTATTCAAGCTCAAATTATTGTGGGACACTATTCAGAGAATTCTTGAAAGGACTTTTAGCTTTGGCGTTCAGGTAGGTTAGGTGTCACGACCCAAACCGAGGTCCTGGCTATGACGGGTATCCTGAAGCACCAAGGCCAGAGAGAACCCTTAGCATACTATCATAAACATAATTCATACATAAGTCAAAATGTAGAAAATAAATGAAATTTAAATTGATCTTATGATCAAAATATGTCAATCAGGTTATGATAATACAAAACTCAAATCCCATCTATAAAGCCTCTACTGAATACTAACTATCTAGACTGGGATAAGACCCACGACTAGACCATAATCGAAAGAAATCAACATATGAATAAATGCCTTACAAAAGTTGGATGGATCACCAACGCTATCATATCCCAATGTTCTACTAATGTGATGGACCATGGGACTGTTAAAGAGCTTCGAAATATTCTTGTAAATCATGGATTCAACTCTTTGCTTTAATTCTATGCTAGATGGTACACCCTACATACATACAATCCCACGAGTTATATGGAATCCACCATTAATTCGTCGGCCAAGCTCCCAATTTATGTTTGCCGCAAGGATCGAAGTTTCGGTAAGGGTGTACGCAAGATCACAAAGTAAGGTACCATAATCCCCAATAAAGTTAATATTTCATAGTAGTGCACAAGATCACAAAGCAGGGTTTCTAACCATAGTCCCAATTTGGGACCACATGAATTAAAGGTATACTAGATCACAAAGAACGGTACCATAATCCCACGTCGGCATAGCACTATTTCCAACGATGAGTCTTTCAACTCATGCTTTCTTCAGGTAACCATCTAACTCTTTTTAAGCCAAATTTTAGCCTCTTCAAATCATTGTTCATGCTTAGAAATAATTACATCTTTCATGTTAAGGGCATTCCATAATAGGTATCTTCATACCTAAACTTGCAAGTCATATCATATCAAATCATATTCAAATAAGGTCCAAAGCCCTTCTCTTTTAAACACATGTTAATGGCCACCAAAATATTTACATATCACATGAGATATCTTATTTCAAAAGCATATGAAAACTTATGCCAAAACACTCTCTTTTAAAAAATGAACATAAGTTTAGGCAAAACAAATTCCTTCCAAGACATAACTCTTTGGTGGTCATCTCTTTCATAATCCATTTAAGTTTCATAATAAGCTAAATGTATTTTGAAACTTATTAACTGCTCTTTAATAGTCATATAAGGAAATTAGTGTATAAATTAATGAAAGAGTATCCAAAACATCAATATTTTCGTAGCTATTTGGGAAACCACAATAATTGTCAGTTTCACGACCCGAGCCGATGCCCTACCCGCAACGGGTATCCCAAACCATGAAGGCCCAAGAGATCCCTTAGCGTACTATCATAAAAATTATCAATACATAAGTCAAACTATGAAATATATAATAAAATTAAAGTTGATCTTATGATCAAATTATGTCAATAAGGTTTTGACAATACAAAACTCAAATCCCGTCTACAAAGCCCCTACTGAATACTAACTGTCTATTATGAAACAATGCCCCCGACTAGACCATAACTAAAAGAAGTCGACATTTGAATAAATGTCTTCCGAAAGATTGATGTCTCACCAACTCTATCATATCGCAATGTTCTACTGATGTGATGGACCATAAGACTGTGCCTCAGAACCTATATTATGAGACAATGTAGCCTCTACGAGGATGGTCAATACTTTGAATGCATTGGTATGTAGAATAATCCAAAAATAACTTATAATTTATATACAAATATTGAGATCATTATGAAAATAATTTATCATAATATATATACACATACATACGTACATACACATACACACACACACATACATACACACACATATATATATATAGGTATAATTAAAAAGCTTCAAAACATTCTTGCAAATCATGGATTCAACTCTTTGCTTTAATTCTAAGCAAGATGGTACACCCTACATACATACAATCCTATGAGATAAATAGAATATGCCATTAACTCATTCGCCAAGCCTCCAATCCAATTTTGCCACAAGGATCAAAATTTCCATAAGGGGGGAAGTAAGATCACAAAGCAGGTTACCATAATCCTTAATAAAGTCAACATGCCATGGTAGTACACAAGATCACAAAGTAAGGCTTCTTAACATAGTCCTAATTTTGTACAAGGTGAATCAAAGCTATGCAAGTAAAAAAGTACGGTACCATAATCCCACATCGACAAAACACGATTTCCAATGATGAGCCTTTTAACTCGTGCTTTCTTTGGTTAACCATATAACTCTCTTTAAGCTAAATTTTAGCCTCTTAAAATCATGGTTCATTCTTCTAAACACTCACATCTTTCATGTTAAGGGCATTCCATAATATGTATCGCCATGCCTAGACTTGCGAGTCATATCATATCAAATCATATCCATATAGGGTCCATAGCCCTTCTCTTTAAAAAACTTATTAATAACCACTAAAAAATTTAAATATCACATGAGAGTTCTTATTTCAAAAGCATATGGAAACATATGCCAAAACACTCTCTTTAAAAAAAAAAATTAAAACACCTAGACTTAGAACCATTGAAAAACTTCATCTTTTGGTGTAACTGGGGTGGGTACAACTAGGGGCTTGAGTTGTACCTAAAAGATATGAGTCGTATCTTCCTCCCCTCCCTCAGTCGTACCTTTACCTGTATGATAGATTAGTACACTATCTCCTATATGACATGGAAACCCCTCAATTATAACTAATGTATACGAGTGGTACCCAACCCAATAATACGGAGTGAAGTCTCAACTCATGTACAATTTTTTTATGTATAAGTTATGCATATAGTTAGGGCATAAGTCGTACCCTTTGTATACGAATCAAGGGTGTACACTCATACCTTAACTAATGTAGAAGGCCTAGAAGGAGCCTAGAGTACAAGTCAAGGTACTACTCATACCCTAGGATACGGTTCCTTAGTAAGTCAAATGAGGAAGTCGTAGCCCTGGACGGGGTTATTTTACATTTTTAACTAAGGGATATATAGTTATTTTCCTTGCCAAAAATTCTAATCCCTCTCACTATATATATTTGTGTAGCCTCCTAAACATTCATTTTAGATGAATCAAACACCCTAAATCAGTCTCTCAAGCTCATATTTGGAAGATTTGAGGCTAGGGTTTCAAGGGTGATTTTCAAGAGGCATAGCAAAGTTAAGTTCTTGGTGATTTATCTTGTTTAAGGCATGCAAATATTCCTCTTTCTAAATAACTCTAAACCCATATATTTCAAACTTGGATTAGTAAGTGTACATGGTGTTTTACAAATCAAATGAAAAGGGTTTTGTTGCCTAATGATGAATAATGATGTTTCCTACTTAGACTTATGTTTATTTAGGTTATTAATGGTAGTTTACACATGTGAATACTTCTTGTATGTGGTCTAACATGTGGGTATTAAGTAACCCTAGTCTTGATAGTTTCTACCATGAAATTGGCCTTGGTAAAGGCACGAACACAAGGTGTTTGTGAAAATGTCAAAGTGAGATATCTAGTTACATGATGATGATGATTTTACTAGGGCTATGACCCAATATATATGAATGCTTGGTAAATGATATTATGAAGGTAAAATTAGCCATGTATCGTGTAATTGATGACCTTGATGGTTTGATGAATAAGAAAGGGGTAAAAGTCCCTAATATAAAAATAAATATGAATTATGTGTGGGACAAAATTATGGTATAAAATTGCTAATGAAATGTGAATGGATTTTAAGGGTCTTAAGGACCATATTTTTAATTGTATGGGGATTGAATTAAGGCATTGGCTTATTAAAATGGTTGAGCAATGAAGACTCCCATGAGGACTATATGGTCATGTATGATGTTGAATTGGCTAAATAGGCTAAAGTCCTTATGTGTGGAATTGAATGTATGTGGATGTATGGATAAAGAGTTAGAGTCCCAATATCGGCAGGTTAAAGTACCTTGCCTAATGAAATTGTTTGTGGTAAAAGTCCCTTATATAATGAGATCTCATGAGGTTGAAGTGCCTTGCCAAATGAATCGGCTTGAGGTTATAGTCCCTTATATAATATGTCATGAGGTTAGAGTCCCTTTCGAAATATGTGAGCATATGGTTAGAGTTCCTTGCTTGAATGAACGCGTATGAGTGGAGTCCCTCACTTATATAAATGTATGTCAGTGGTTAGAGTCCCTCACTTAAATGGATGTGTATGTGGTTAGAGTCCCTTACTTGCTGATATATGTATATGGTTAAAGTTATATTCCTAATAAGGAATGATTGAATCTATAAGTGTGAAAGGTTGAAGTCCTCCATTTCATGTATGATGAATGAGTGTATCCAAAGTTTCATAAATCTTGTCCCTATGATTTGTATGTGATATTTGTATCTAGATGGATAAAGTTATGGATGTGATTGGATATGATATATTTCTTGTTGTTGAATAATGATGCTATTTTGTCCTTATCCTTGAGTTATATGCTAGCATTCCTACTGCTAACTGTCTTTGGATGCTATATCCCCATACGACATAGGTGTCGAAGCATCTTCTTCTCTTCCTTTGCTGTGATTAGATGATTTGAATCAGTTCATGCATTGACTTTAGAGTAGTGGTCTTCCTTTCTTTAGAAGACATTCATCCTTAGTCTCCCATATTTATACCTAGTTTATCTTTGGCTTAGTTTGGCTTTCGTCGAGGGCTTATCCCGATGTATACATTTCTAAACTTCAGTTATATAGAGGTATTATAGATGATTGTGGACTTTGATATATTGGTTACTTGATGAACCTAATAAAATGGTTAGACATTGTTTAACTTATGACTTGTGGTATGTTTTTCGCTATCTCATTTTATAGTTATGATTCACCTAACCCTTATAATCGTTGGGATAATTGTGATGGGTTATTGGGCGGACATTCGATTTATGTGGGCTTTAGGTAACCGTACGTCATGGCCTAGTTTTAGGGTATTTCAAGTTGGTATCATAGCCTATGTTCATGGTCAGTTGGGTGTCCACAATACCTTATCGAGTAGAGTCGTTTTATGTGTGTGAAGTGCCCTACACTTATAAAAGAGGAGCTATGAGACATTTTAGTAAATGTTTCCCTTTTTGTGTTTTAATCTCAAGCTATAGAGTCTAAGGTTTTAGATTCCTCTGATTTTAGTTTGCTATCTTTTAGATTATGCCTCCAAGGAGATCTGAGGCTCAGGCAAACCCTTCTAAGGGCCCTATGGTTGAAGCTTGTCAAACGTCTAGAGTTTGGACCCAGATTAAGGTTGTAACATCTAACCATCATTATGGGGTTCCACCTTTCCCCACCAACCTCAACTATGAGAGTGACCTTCCTATTCCATCACATTAGAGAAATGCTACTAATGTTGAGTTTCATCGCTCTATCAACCTCTTGACTTAATTGGTAGCCTCTCAATCAAAAGATGGTGCTCCAACTACCATTTCTTCTAAGGCTACAAGAATTGGATAATTTATGAGGTTGAGCCTTCCTATGTTCTTCGATACAAATATTGAGAAAGATCCTCAAGGCTTCAATGATGAAATGGAGAAGATCTTACAAATTATGCATGCTTCGAAGATTGAGGCCATCGAGTTTACTTACTACCAAATGAAAGATATTGTGTACCAATGGTACGAGGTATGGGAGTTGTCCAGAGGTGTTGATTGTAGTCCCACTATATAGGAGGATTTCTCCAAGGCTTTCTTAGACCACTTATTTCCTTAAGATTTGAGGGAGGCTAACACGGAAGAGTTTGTGAACTTAAAGCAAGGAAGGATGTCCATTCAAGAGTATGCCTTGAAATTCCATCAATTGTCAAGGTATGCTCCTAGGATAGTTTCTACCATGAGGGCTAGAATGCGTAAGTTTTTCTCAAGATTATCCTGTGAGTTAGTCCTTGAGAGCAAGACGGCCTTGCTAATTGAGAACATGTATATTTCTAGGTTGATTGTGTATTTGTAATAAGTGAAAGAAAAGAAAAAGAAGCAAGTTGATCTTAGTGAGTCAAGGAAAGTAATTTAGGCCTTCTGAGCCTAGTGGTGGTGATGGTGGTTAGTGGCCATGGAAAAAGTGGGGGATTTTGAGTTTTTTCACCTCGACTAGTGTTTTCTCTCCTTAACTTAAGTTTTTCGGTGATCGTCGAACTTATTTTAATAGTGGGTCCCGGGCAAAGGGTGCCCAATTCTAGACTAGTGGTGCCTAGTTTACTCTACCTCTCCCTCCTTGCATATTCTATGATCAGAGTCTCGTGATTAGTGAGAAAAGGAGAGACAAATGTTTCCATTATGGTTAGATTGGATATATGCAGCATTATTTCCCCTATTTAGCAACTTCTTAGGCCAACAGGTCCCCTATTTCCACTCCATCGGCTCCCGCACCAAAAAGTGCTATGTCTACCTCTGCTTCTGTTTCTAGCATCGGTGCTAGCCAAAAATGCTTTTGTGTACTTGCTACTCGCTAGGATTCTGAGGCGTCTCCTGATATTGTCACAGGTATGTTGAGACTTTTCTCCTGTGATATGTATTATTTTCTTGATCCAGGTCTACTCTTTCTTATGTGACCTCATATGTGGCTGTGTATCTTGATTGTGGTCCTTGGAGTCTGTTGCTCCCTTTTTCTATTTCTACACCAGTCGGAGACCTTTTGGGTGTTAGAAAGGGGTGTATGATATCATTTAGTGGTAGGATACTCTTGTAGACTTGATAGAGTTGGACATGATTAAATTTGATTTCATTCTAGGGATGGATTGGTTGGACTCTTCCTATGTTTCCTTAGATTGTCTGACTCGTAGGGTCATGTTCTGATTTCCTAATGAGCCAGTCATTGTATGGAAAGGTAGTTCCCTAGTGCCTAAGGAAAGGTTCATTTTTATCTAAAGTCCCAAAAGTTGATTTCAAAGGGGTGTTTGTATCATTTGGTTCGAGTTAAAGATTCTAACTCCAAAGAGCCTTCTCTAGAATCCATTTCCATAGTTAATGAGTTTCTCTAGGTGTTTCCTAATGATCTTCTCGGTGTTCCTCCTGATAGAGAAATTGATTATTGGATTAATTTGATCCCAGACAGTCATTTGATTTTTATCCCTCCTTATAGAATGGCTCTGGTAGAGCTAAAAGAGCTTAAGAAGCAATTGAAAGACCTCTTAGATAAAGGTTTTATCCATCCTAGTATGTCGTCGTGGGGTTCTCCCGTGTTGTTCGTGCACAAGAAGAATGGTTCCCTTCGTATGTGCATTCATTATCGTCAGTTGAATAAAGTGACCATCAAGAATAGATATCCTCTTCGTAGGATTAATGATTTGTTTGATCAACTTCAGGGTACGAAGTGTTTCTCTAAGATTGATCTTAGATCGGGTTATTATCAGCTTAAGATTAGGGATACAGATATTCATAAAATGGCCTTTAGAACCCAGTATGGTCACTATGAGTTTTTTTTTATGTCTTTTGGGTTGACCAATGCCCCAACAACATTTATAGACTTGATGAATAGGGTCTTTCGTCCATTCTTGGACATGTTTGTCATTGTCTTTATTGATGATATCTTAGTGTATTCTAAGAGTGAGGTGGATCATGCAGATTACCTCCGTGCTGTGTTACATATTTTAAAGGATCATCATTTGTATGACAAGTTCTCCAAGTATGAGTTTTGGTTGAAAGCCATAGCTTTTCTTGGTCATGTCATCTCCAGTGAAGGGATCATGGTTGATCCCCAAAAGATTGCAGTGGTTATGAAGTGGCCTAGACCTATGACTCCAACTGATATTCAAAGATTCTTGGGTCTAGCTGATTACTATAGAAGGCTTGTGGAGAGTTTCTCTACTATAGGTTCCCCATTGATGAAATTGACCTAAAAGAAGGTCTAGTTTTTGTGGTTCGATGCGTGTGAGGGTAGTTTTAAGTAGTTGAGAGATAAATTGACTTCGACTCTAGTTTTGTCCTTGCCTAGGCAGGGATGGTTTTGTGGTTTATTATTATGCTTCTCATGTTAGTGTTGGTTGCGTGTTGATACAATATGGTAGGGTGGTGGCCTATGCTTCTAAATAATTGAATGTTCATGAGAAGAACTACCCTATTTATACTTGGTGTTGTTATCCATGGTCTTTGCATTAAGGATTTGGAGACATTACATATATAGGGTACAAGTTGATATCTTTTTCAATCATGCAAGCCTCTAAAATATGGTTACTCAAAAGGAGTTAAATCTCTGGCAAAGAACTTAGATCGAGATGTTGAAAGACTATGATAAGAGTCTTCATTATTGTCCCGGTAAGGTAAATGTAGTCGCTGATGCTCTTAGTAGGTTTTCCATGGGGAGTTTAGCCTATGTAGATGTGGATAAGTGGGAATTAATGAAAGACATTCACTGTTTGGCTAATCTTGGAGTTCGACTTGCGGACTCTGAGGATGGGGATGTATTTGTGCTTTTGGTATCTCAGTCGTTTCTTGTCGTTATGATAAAGGAAAAGAAGGCATTGGACCCCGACTCGATGATGATCAAGAGCAATGTGGGTCAATACAAAGTTGCATACTTTGTGATCAGTGGTGATGGTATCTTGTGATACGTTGGTAGGCTATGCATTCCTAACGTTGATGGATTAAGGGAAAGGGTCATGGCTGAGGCTCATGGATCCCATTATGCCATTCATCCCAGTTTTACCAAGATGTATCATGATCTTAGAGTGTTCTATTGGAGAGATACTATGAAGCGTGATGTTGCTAGCTATGTGGCCAAGTGTATGGTGTGTCAACAAGTGTAAGTTGTGCACATGAGGCTCGGGGGCTTGTATTGAGAGATCCCATTACTCGAATAGAAGTGGGAGGCAATTAATATGGATTTTGTTACTAGTCTTCCTAGATCCCAAAATTAATGTGATTCTATTTGGGTCATTGTTGATAGAATGACATAGTTCGCTCACTTTTTGCCCGTGAGGACTAACTTCTCAGCAGAAGATTATGCTAAGTTGTATCTTCCGAAGATCATAAAATTGCACGGTGATTCAATCTCTGTTATTTCGGATCGTGGCCCTTAGTTTTCATCCCACTTTTAGAAGTAGTTCTAAATGGGCTTGGGGTACTTGATTGTGCCTTAGTACCACTTTCCACCCACAAATAGATGGGCAAATGGAAAGGACCATCTAAACATTGAAGGAAATATTACGGGCTTATATGATTGATTATGGTGGGAGTTGGTATTACCACTTGCCTTTGATTGAGTTTACCTACATAATAGTTACGACTGCAGTATTGGCATGGCACCTTTTGAGGCATTGTATGGTAGGAGATGTCGATCTCCTATTGGGTGGTACGAGGTTGGCGAGGGTAAGTTTCTTGGCCCCAATTTAGAACACCAAGCCTTAGAAAAGATGAAGGTGATTCGTGATAGATTGAAAACTGCTTAAAGTCTCCAAGAGTCCTATGCGGATGTGAGGTGTTGGTACTTAGAGTTTAGTGTTGGTGATTAGGTATTCTTGAAAGTGTCTCCCATAAAGGGAGTGATGCGGTTTGGTAAAAAGGAAAAACCTTAGTCCCCGGTATGTTGGACCCTACTTGATTGTGAAGAGGGTTAGCAATGTTGCCTATGAGTTGGAGTTGCCTTCTAGTATGAACTCCATTCACTCGGTTTTCTATGTATCTATGTTGCGGAAATGTGTGGTTGATCCTTTATTGGGTGTTTCTTTGAATGATGTTAGTATTTTGGACTCTTTGTCTGACTAGGAGATCCTGGTGATAATCTTGGATCAGCAAGTACTCTAGTTGCAAATGAAAGAAGTGGATTTTGTGAAGGTTCTATGGTGGAACCAAAAGTCCAAGAAAGCTACTTGGGAGGCATAAGAGGACAGGAAGTCCATGTATCCACATTTGTTTCCTATTCTGGAAACTTGTGATGGATGTATGTGTTAATCCGTTTGCTTTTATTTTTAGTCTTTAATAGACAACGGGTTAGTGTCCCCAATGTGTTGAGTTGATTTAGGTCATGTTGGACAATAGGTTCAAGTCCCTAATGCTTTGAAATTATGTGTCTTTTTTGTGATGGGTTTAAGTCCCTAGTATCTTGAGTTGATTCATGACTTTTGTAAATGATGGGTTCGAGTCCACTTTCTAGTAAGCCACCGGGATAGTGGAGTGCGCGGTGGCCACACAGTTTGAAAAAATATTATGTTTTCCAGTTCCATTTAGAAGTTTAAAGAGTGTATTTTGGTGAATTCCCAAGCCCCCAATCCATCTAAACATAAGATTTAAGCCTATTCTAAGCACTTTATGCCCAATTTCATCCATTCTCTCTCAAAGTAAAACCCTAAAGTTCCAAAGCTTCTTCACCAAGAAATCAAAAATCCTCCATAAATTCTCCAAGAAAGCTCCAAATTGAGGTTTCCCAAGGCAAGATAATCAAGAATCCATCTTCAAGAACTCAACTAGGAATCAATAGATCAAGTTTCTTCATCTAATCATCAATCAAGGTATGTGGGATTATGAACAAGGACAATCTTTTTGTCCTTGTGCCCAAAACTTATTTTAATTCCAATTTTACTGAATTTTATATGATTTTCCATGAAATTCAAGTTAGGATTTATACCCATTATTGTTAATTACAAGCTTATGAGATTACCATTGATTTAGAAATTGAATTACATGATTATGTTCATATTTTCCTGCACATTGCAGTAATTTCTAGATTTTGAATTGATTTGTCAATGTTTACATTACAAAGCATGAATATTATGATGTTTTAACATGAGTTTGATGCATAGGTCATTAAGCCCTAATTAAAGATAGCTATTTCAAAGATTTTATTGTGCTATAAGCACCCCATGACTAGATTTCTTTCAGATTATTGATAAAGATTTGACCTTGTGGTCTCAAAATAGGTATGAAATCCACTTTACAGGTTTCGATTACATATTTAGCTTTATAGATATACAGTTGGTTTTCTTTATAAACCATTATACTATTTTAAAAGTGGATTTCCATCAGAATGAGCATCAAGATTTAATGGGAGTAGTATTTTGCATCGAGATGGGTACGTTACTACAGTTTCATACCCCAAAACTACGTGCCAACATAGGATTTAAATTGTTCCCACTTCTACGTGGATGATAGATATGTGATCACTTAGATAGGTTATTCTCCCTGGCAAGAGTATGACTCCTTTACCCAATGTGAGGATTCCTCCTTAGGGGGACAAAAACGATGGACTCCATGAATGCTCACATGGTTTATGTCGGTTAGAAGAATCTCCTATGCAAAATAAGTTTTTAGATTTCTAAACCCATAAGATAAAGTGCTTTCCATATAGATTAATAGTAAAGATTTTCAAAAAACTAAGTGTAAAGGCTCACAGTTTACTCAGATTATGCTTTATAGAAAGGTAACAGTTACAGACTTCAGCTTTTAGATTTCAGATTTTAGAAGTGGGCTCTTTCTACACTTAGACAATATGATTTACAGACAGAATACAAGTATAGCTTTTAGAACTAAATGTTATGACTCACTAAATTTATAAAGTTTAATTTTCTATTCATGATTTTAGATTTTAGTATTTCAGATATTATAGCTTATGTGAGTCATTACATTTAGCATGCATTGTCTTACAAATTACGATGATGAGATGATGTTTTACTTATTCATTTCACCCCCATATACTTAGTACATCCTCAAAGTAATGATCCACATATATGCCTATGTGCAACATTGTCTCATAATATAGGTATCAGTTTAGTTGTAACACGCATATAATATTCAGATAGTTTGCAGTTTCTAGTCAGCGGGTGATGAGTCCTCTTGATTCAAGGGCTTGAGTTAGTTATATAGTTTGAGCAGTATTGCATTTTTCTTTATTTAGTCATATTAATTTGGGATAGTTGGGGGTAATATCCCGGCTACCCATAGTCAATACTAGTAGAGGCTTCATAGACAGTTAATAGAGTTAGTGTATTTGATTCCAGTATTGTATTGTTAAAGCAGAGTTGTAAATATTTTAATTTAGTTCTGTATGGAACAGATTCAAAAAAGGGTTATCTTTCGTTTATTTCAATCAGATTTATGTATTTTATTCAGTTGCTTATGAGTTATGCGAGTAGAACGGTTATCTTGGGATCACTTGTGGTCCTAAGCACCGTGTGACGTCTTGGGACCATTTTTGGGGCATTACACAATTCCGCACAACATACCTAACTATAAAAGTATGAGTACCACAACATAGTAATTCCACGTTGAAGCCAAATCTAGAGAGAAAAGGTGCTAGCTTAAGCTATGAGACCTTATACTCTACATCCCTTTAAGAATATTACTTCACCTTATTACTATAATCAAACACCTCCAGGTCTTAAGTCGAGGAGTACTAAAAACATAGTACATTGGTTTGTGTATACAACAATCCTAACATTCAAGTCTATCTTTTCTACACCCATTTTATAGATCTCCCCAGTATAAACCAGTAACTTCAATCACTCTCACAAAGATTATAGCCACATATCCACTTCGTAGTTATCTCACATAACAAAAGTTCATCTCCCTCTTACCTCATTACCTATAACCTTAACTCAAGTAATCATATTAAGATTTTTAAAATCAAGAACATTTACTCCCTTTCTAAAGAATTACTATGCTTCCATAACTACTATCATCCTAACATAAGAAGGGTAATTGAGGGACTATAGTACAAGCATCTCAAATGGGAGAAATACTATTTAATTATAAATTATATTTGTTGATCGACTCAAGGTGGGGCCTAATATGTAAGGTACGATACAAAAGGCACGAAGTGATTTATATATCAAATGTCTAGGTCAAAAGTAGAGAGTCGTTCGGGCATAAACATGACACTGCATGAGTTATTAGGACTAGGCACAATAAGAAACATGAGCGCATCTATCATGAGTTGTATAACATAGAGCTGAGATTCATATATTCAAGGAATAAAATAAATATTTCAATTTGAATTTATTTCTTCTTATTTTAACAACTAAAAATGGCCATGAGTTTGCATAAGCCTTATCGCTTTGGGATAGACCCAACATAAAATGAATCCATAACATATAGAAAGTATAGTTTCTCAAAACTAAGCATATAGTGAGACATTAGTTTATGGATCATAAGCGTCATATCATGGAGCTTGAATACTTGGAAGCTTATATTGCTAAAAAACATTATTGCTTCAAGTTTAGGGGTTGGAGCATGGACATAATTTGCATAGAGAATTCGAACCTTAGGCATAGGCACAATCTGAATACATAAGACATTGGTAGAATGTCCTCTTGATCCAAAGAAGGAGAATTTTTCTAGAATAAGAATAGATTTATCATGACCTTTTCTGAAGCTTACCACCAAGAGAAAAATTCAAGATCAGCCTTAGTTCATCACCTCCCCCTTAGATCAAAGGTCATTATTCTAAACTTGTAAACATATACTCTCATTAAATTTATAAATGCAACACTCAGTATCACGGGGGTATCACCATACTCATGAATGCCAAGCTTCTCTGATATACTATAATCTGACGACATTACTTTTTGGGGATACGACTCTTAACTTTTACTAGCCTCTACAACCATCACCCGATAGCTCACACTCTTATGAGCATACAAATCCATAATTTTAAATGTATGACAATCCATTATCCAGTCATTAGTATACTAGCATTAAACCTCTAATCAGATAACTTCATAACTTAATCAAATTCTTAAGCCCATACGAGGAGCTCACATTATCTATCTCTATTTTCTTCAATTCATATCTAAGGAACACCATATAAAGGCACCCTAGTCTTCTCCATAATAAGACATTCAAGAACATGAACTACATACACATGGAACTTATACACTTACAACCTCATTGGACAACATGCTATCTAGGGTTTAACTTATTTTTTTTTTAAAACCATAACATTCTTATCCATCTAATGATCTAGTCACCATTCATCATTTTAACACTAGTCCTTATGTATAAATATCATAATTATCCATTGGAATTTTCATAAGTTATCAACCTAAGCAATTTCACACATAAATCAAGCTTACTAACTTACTCCCACAATTCTCGCATCACTATCCTCGAGTTAACATTCTTACCACTACAATCCATATCTAAAGTTCAAACCTAGTATCTATCACCAATCATGTACAAGTGATGAAACATCTCACATAATATACTAGTCCACCAAATAGAGAAATCAACTTAAATTCCTTATTTCATTTAACTACAACATGCAAGCACATTTTTTTTCACAATGTTAGTACTACACCTTAATATTCATTACACGCTTTCTCAAATATTGTACTAGTTTACAAATACTACAGAAAAGAAAATCAAGGGGTAAGGTCACATAATAAGTATAGTCAACCTTACTC
This sequence comes from Capsicum annuum, assembly GCF_002878395.1. NCBI lineage: Eukaryota > Viridiplantae > Streptophyta > Magnoliopsida > Solanales > Solanaceae > Capsicum > Capsicum annuum. The sequence goes on along the minus strand of NW_025888767.1, from coordinate 107,577 downwards.
TTATACTATAACCCACTATGATCTATTAACATATTCTACTTTCTCATATCATAGCTACTTACCCAAGATTACATTTAAACTACATTCAAAATTCTATGAACCTTACTGAGTTTCCCCCTTTTCTAATATTTCCCCAAGGAATTTTAAATTATAAATTATTAGTCACTTATCCTTCCATTCGCAATCTATAAATAATTTTACAACCACAAAAATTATCCATCTTGAGCTCTATCCTAATTTTAAACAAATAATTATTATATCTAATCACTTATTTCAAGAACTACCACAAAATCTATAAATCTTGCTACAGTATTATCAAATCACCATAAAAAGGCATAACACTCCCTACTTGAAGGTTACACAACTACCACTACCTTCTTCACTCAAAATTTACCCTCACTCTGACTTCAAAACTTATGGCTTCAAATCACTAACTTTGGGATCATCTTATTACTCATAGGTTATAACACCTTAAATTATTTACCTCTCAGGTGGAAATACTATTCCAACATACTATTACATATCTCTACCCTTAGGCATGGCATCTACAATAGAGCCTTTGAAAAGGGATTGAATACACTTTTTACCTCATGTTAGAAAGCACGATTTCATTAATATAGAGGTATACACTCGAATAAAAAAACTTGATTCACTAATGGACTCCTCTCAAGTCCTTGTGCCATTTCATAACTTTTGATGACTCAATCAAAAAAAACCATTTCATTGGTAATCTAAGCTCTTGCACTTGTATTGCCTCAACAAGGAGACATAATCAATAGAATTAGTGCAAGGAAGGGATTTGGATAACTATCATATGGACAACACCATTGCAGGATCTAGAGTATGAAATAATGAGAAACATCTCCTAAATACCTCATAGCCTTCATATTATATATGTAGCACACTACAAACCCATAAAAAGGACTCTACTCTACATGACTTCATACACACCCTAGGACCTTGCATGCTCTGATACCAAGCTTGTCACGACCTGAGCCAAGGTCCTAGCCGCGATGGGCATATTGAACCACAAAGGCCCAAAAGATCCCCTTAACATACTATCATAAACATAACCCATATATAAGTAAAAGTATGAAAGATATAATGAAACTAAAGTTGATCTTATGAACAAAATATGTCAATAAGTTTATGATAATATAAAACTCAAATCCCTTCTACAAAGCCTCAACTAGATACTAACTGTATAGGATAGCATAAGGCCCCCAACTATATCATAACTAAAAAAAGTCAACATATGAATAAATCCTTTCAAAAGATGGATGGCTCACCAAAACTATAATATCCCAATGTTGTACAGATGTAATATACCTTGGGATAGTGCCTCAGAACCTATATTATGAGACAATGTAGCCGCCATGAGGACGATTAATACTTGGAATGTATTAGTATGCAGAACAATCCAAAAATAACTTATAATACATATAAAATAATTGAGAGAATTATGGAAATAATTTAGCATAATATACATATAAAAACACGTGGTCATAATTAAAGAGCTTCAAAATATTCTTATAAATCATGGATTCAAAACTTTCCTTTATTTTTGAGATAGATGGTACACCCTACTTAAATACAATCCCATGGCATATAAAGAATCCGTTGTTAACTTATCAGCCAAGCCCTCATTCTAAGTTTGCCATAAAGATCAGAGTTTCTGTAAGGAGGGTATGAAAGATATATAGCAGGGTACCAAGATCCATAATCAAGTCAACATACCATGGTATTGAAAAAGTTCATAAAGCAAGGATCCTAACCATAGTCTCAATTTGGTAAGATATGAATCAAAATTTCACAATCACAAAGAAGGGTACCATAATCCCGCATTGGCAAAACATAATTTCTCATGAAAAGTCTTTCAAATCTTGATTTCTTAGGGTAACTATATAATTCTCTTTAATCCTAATTTTTGCATGTTAAAATCATGGTTCATTCTTATAAAGAATCACATCTTTCATTTTAATGGCATTTCATAATAGGTATCATCATTCCTAGACTTCCAAGCCATATCATATCAAATCATATCCATATTAGGTCTATAACCTTTATCATTAAAAAATATGTTAATGACCATAAAAAGATTTACATATCACTTGAGAGTTCTTATTTTAAAAGCATATGGAAACTTATACCAAAACACTCTTTTCAAAAAGGGACATCATGTTTAGGAAAAATAAATTTCTTTCAAGATATAACTCTTAGGTGGTCATCTCTTTATAATTCATTCAAGTTTCATGATAAGTCAAAAGAATTTTGAAACTCATTAATTAATCTCTGAAAGTCATTTAAGGAAATTAGTGAATAACTTAATGAAAGCTCATTTGAAACATCAAACTTTTTGTAGTCTTTTGCGAAACCACAACAATTGTTAATTTCATAATCATTATCATAAAAATGGGGTTCATAATTCAATTACTTAAACACTTCAAATCTCATAACGCTTATACATAAATAAAATCTCAATTTCATCAAAACCCCATAGTAAATGCATAATCCTTCATAGAAAGTGGTTTCGTAAATCAAACATTACAATAAACTTCAAAGCCTTAACTTACATACATATATAATAAGGATTATTAAAATCAACATACCTATGCCCACAAATTTTAGAGTAGTTCTACATAGTTTTTTGATGAAAAAAATTATGAAATCTTGACTCCAATCCTTGGAAGTATGAGATTTGTAAGAAACCCTAACTTCTTTCTTTGTTGAGAGTGAAGAGGATAATGAACATTTAAAATAGATTAGCAATTGTCAATAATTCTTATTGGATAATTTAAGTCACGAGGGTATTGTTTGAGTGTAGAAAGACCAAAATACCCCTAAAGAAATCAAAAAAAATCATAGAGATTCTTTAGTTGACAAGTAGGTTTACAAGTTGTCAGTTTGGTGATCTCTTATCACCTAAGTCGTCAATTATAGCTGGGTTTTCCTATTTAATGGTTAATGATGATGACTTGATTTTACTTATTGTCACTTATCTGATGGCTTGTCACCTTAGTCATCACCTAGTTGATGGCTCGTCAACTTTTTCATCACCTTATGACAGACAGACACTCCAAAGTAAAATGAGCACAACTTTCTACTCCGATATCGAATTAAGGTAAAATAAGATGCGTTAGAAAGAACAATCCAAGATATTTAATTTTTTTATATAATAGGCCACCTTAATATTATATTCTAGGATTAATAGTCATTGGAATTTGACCCAAGTTGGAATATCTACTAAAACTCAATCGGTAAAAAAAAATTCTCAACTCAACTTTGAAGTAGGAAATTTTCATTATTTGAATTTATCTGGAAAGATGATCCCATGCTATAGATTTGATCATCAAACTTATATTGACTTAGAATCATTAGTTTTGGATCTATATACGTAGAAACGATAGTTTAAATTCTAACTTGAAAATATATGGTGTTACATTAAGCTTACCCTATCTTTAGATTAAGCATATTTACTATTATTGTATTCTATTATGCTAGTTTTGGACAAGTAGTTTTAGTTTTGGTATTGAAGTATTTCATGCCTTATTTATTCGATTAGGACCCCATTCTAGAAAATTTGGGTCTTGTTATCTTTTACCATAATATAGTATATATGAGCTTAGGGAGTGGTATTAAGTTGCCTAACCTTGGATTCATCTATTTTTGTGTAAGTTATGTGGATATTTAGTTAAATGTATTTTAGTTAGTTCAAGGTTGGTATATACTTTATTTCTATTATATATTGCAAATTTTGATACCACTTTGGCTTGGTTATAATATGGTTTGGGTGTTAATTTTATAGTTGGGTATGGTTACTATGAGTTCTAATTCGAGTCTGGCATCTGATTATGATATGATCTAGGCATCTTAGTACTGATTACTATTGTTCTACGAATTGTGGTTCCTCTGAGTTCTCATTTGAGTCTGATATTTGAGTATGAGTTCTATTGTAGAACATATATATTTCCTCTTATAATTACCCATTATATTTAGTTTGAATTCGGCATATGGCCTCTTGTTATTATCCACCACTACTGGTTCCATCCCGATGTCAAGCCTCCAATTACCATTAATTGGTGTCGGTTCAAGTGTTGTGCATATCTGGATGTCTACAATGGTTTTATGGGATTGGTTCAGTTCTATAATATTTACACTTTTCTTAAAATTATTTCTTGTGTGTTCCATTGGATTATAAGGGTAGAATTAGGTTAATTGTCTTTTTTAGTGTGGTTGACAGGATTATGGGATCCGAATTAGGTTATGTTGGGTTTGGGTTCTTATTGCTAAGTTATTTATAGTTATGTGTCGCTTTCACTTATTTCTTTATCATATTTGTGTAGCTTAACAGTTCTTTCCCTTTCTATTTTTATTTACTATTGACTTAGAGTACGCCCTCATACTTTTAGTTATACTTTTACTATACTAGTTGATTGATGATGCCTACTGGGTACCTGTTACTTTGTTACTCATGCTACGCTTTTTCATCCTTTTCCTAATTTAGATCTGAGCACTAGCAGTCGGTGTTGACATTATTCCTACTTTTAAGTAGTGATTCAAAGCAAGGTGAGTTTGCGGTCATTCGAGGCTCATCCTCCTATGCCTATTTCAATTTAGTGTTTGGTACTTGAGATTGCTTGTATATATGGTGTATATTTTTGATTATGTTGAGTATTTTGGGTATTTTTAGTAGTGGCTCTACTATCGACTTTATGAGGTCTTGTGAGAGATCTTTATATATTTTGATCCTCTTTCTTCTCTAGCTTTTATATATTGCTTATGTTCTTTACCATTTTTGCTTATTATTATTATTGTTATTATTATATGTGGTCATTTTTTATTATATGTGGTCATTTTTTATTTTTGCCCATTAGCCATTACCTTTCATCTCGAGCTATGGCTTAGCTTGCCTATTAATGACATAAGGTGGGCACTATCATGACTTAAAAAATTGAGTCGTGATACTTGGTGTGGATTGCTTGTTTCAAGATCATAGGCCAAGGTAGGTAATGATTTAACGTATAGTAGAACCAAATTTATTGCATGTAATAAACTTAGTTAATGAGAAATTTCATATCTAGTCCTATAAGCATAGAGTTTGGATGCATAAAAATTTAAAATAATTTAATAATGATATAATTGTGTGTTATTATATTTTGTGTGCATTTCTTGATGGGCACTTTTATTTGTATGACTTATTTGATAATTTATATAGTTCAACATATAAATCTGAATAATAATAATAATAAAATAATTAGTTGACCTTCTAATCTATAGAGCTAGTCTTTAATACCTTAAAAGGGTGAACTCAATATTGTGTATATTTAAATATGAGATATTCTTGCTAGCATATAATTATGGGATTTATTGTGAAAAAAGAAGGTGATGATATAACTTAAGGACCTAAAGTAAAGTTTGGCTAAGTGCTATAAAGTGAGATGTGTAAATGTGTATGATTGAAGTTAGAATTGTAAATTAAATAGAGTCAAACAGTTGAATGATTGTCTAAAAGAGACAGTGTCTTGAACTTAGTGGTGACTTAAATGTGAGGATTTTCAGTTAGTAATTGAATTCATTGGTTTCAATTTGTAAAAAAATATTTTAATTGATGAGTGAAATAGGATGATGAATTAGAGCATAGACATCAATCCTAGTAGGATGCACACTTCTAAAATGGATACTTGATAGACTGATCTTTGGACATATTTTTGACTGATGATTAAGTTAATAAAACTTATTTTTGTAAGAAGTTTCTTTGCCTTTGGACGTACTTGTGATTTCAGATGTTAGTTTATATCTATTTTATTTGAAATGATGAACTTAATAATTGTTGATCAAATTTACTTTATTGTTATTCATTATAAATTTTATTTCAATTTATATTGCTTGTATCTGATTTTAATTCAGTATTTGCAATTTGTCTTCAAGCATTACTTATAATTTATATTGACGGTATTGATCATGATATTAAGATCATTATGTTCATGATATTGAGATAGTATTGATAACGTTGAGTTGATGATGATATTAAGATCATGATGTTCGTAATGTAGAGAATGATATTGATGATGATATTGAGATCATGATGTTGAAAATGATATTAAGATCATGATGTTTATGATGTTGAAATTGAAATTTATCATGGTGATGTTGAGATTAGAAAGAGATGATACAGATGTTTTTCATACATATATTCATCATATGCATTTGAATATACATTTATATTTATATATTATTGATAGTTTCTTAAGCGGACCAGTTTGTTGATGATTGTGATTGTGCATTCTAGAAAAATATGAATTCAAGGTATGCTCTGGATTATATGTAAATCATATTTCCCTTTGTATATAGTTATCTACACGATGTATATTGTAGTGTAGTTTCTTGTAAAGTTGTTTAGATTATCAATTGTCGTAGTTATTAGAATCTCAATAGTTAATGGTAGTATAATAGGGATCAAGGGTTGCTACAAAAGAGGATGAATGAAAAAAGACAGAGAAAAGTATATAGAGTTGTTGTAATAAGGTAAGTGTGTAAGAATTTTTTGTTAGATTAGCCCATAGAATATAGTTAGTTATTCATTTCCTAAGGCTAAAGTAATATTGTTTAAATAAAAGAATGACGGTAAGGTTGGAAGTTGAAGTAAGTTAATTAAGTTCAAATATTGACTAGTATTCTTGTCATAATATATTCTTGGTTGTTGTATGTTGTAACATGTTTCTAACCGTGATTGATCGATGATATCTATCAGTACATGTGGTTGTGTTGATACTTTACTTACTATATCTTCATTTGGGAATATAGTCCTGTTGTAGGTCAGATGGAGTTTCTCTAGGTACAACGAAGATTATTCTTCAACAGCTCCTGTCATCCTACTCATACATAGATGTTGTGCCTTGGGTCATTTCTCCATTTTATAGTGCTTTTGTACCCGTTTAGGGTAGGTTTTAAGAATTCACTTTTGGTTATTTTCTACATTGTTTATACTTACCAGTTGTACGGCACCTGAGTTATTTTATGACTCAAATAAATTTAACGATTTTGAAATAAGAATTGTTTTGACTCCTGCATAATAAAATATTTAGGTGGTAAGAATTCTCTTATCTAGGATAGAGTTGGGTAGGTGTACGTACGGTCCAAAATTTGGATCATGATATTAATTTTGAAAGAAAATTAAAAGTTTTTTAGTTTATTATTTTTCATTGATAAATAACAATTGCAATAATTGTTATAATGTACAATGTTTGGTAGACTAAATATTACTCTCTTTGTCCCATTTTATGTGTCGACTTTTGACTGGCATGAAGTTTAAGAAATAAGTGATGACTTTATAATTTTTACAAAATTATCCCTCTTAAAGTTATTTTATTATTTATTTTGAGTTGTCTTTTCTTATTAAGTGCGGACCAATAAGGATAAAAGGGAGATGATGCCAATAAATATTTACCAAATAAGGAAAGGATAAAAGGGAGATGATGCGAATAAATATTTACCAAATAAGGAAAGATAACATTCTTTATGAGACCGACCAAAAAGAAAATGACGACACATAAAATGGGAGTGATAGAGTATATTGATACTTTAAATTTTAATTTCAAAAATAATTTATTGTAAAAGTTAACTATTGGTGGTAAATGAAATGTGGTAGCGATTTGTAAGTATACAAATCATGTTTTTATCTCTTATTTTGCTTTGCACCTTGATAAGTACTTTTAACCTATTTGTATAAATATTATGAGTATTTTTTTGTTTTATTCACAAGTTTTTGTTTTGTATAAAAATAAAGCTAACTTAATATGCGTTGCTTGCATATCTAGTACATTCTTGTTCTTATAATTTTTTTCGTAACTCAAATAGGAATACAAGGAAGTGAAATTCCTATTATAAAACAATAGCATGACTAAAAGTATGTAATTATTGTGAGGGAGCTGAAATTTCATCGTAATAACTATATTTGTTATGTTGGCATATTAAAGGGAGATTAGTGTTTACCCAAATTACGAGGTCGTATGAACATCTATTCTATTTTAGCTAGATAGGAGAACACTAAACCACCCGATCATTATTTAGGCAGAAATTCATTAAAATAAGATTTTCATATAATATAAGCAATTCATTGTAAAGTCATACGCACTCATAATACCTTAATAAGCATTCAACTTAACAAATTACAGTATCTTTGAAGACAATCTAGACATGTACAAGCATTTCTAATAAAAAGTAAAACTAAATAAATAAAGAGACAACTTTCCCCGAAAAGTGAGATGCATAAGTTGATGAAGAGTACTCGCACACCAATTACGGAAACTCTAAATCCACCTCAACATATTAATATCTCAAAAAGGATATAGCAAGAGTAGTATTAGTAAACTACAAGTTCGGATAAGCATTATGGAAGTGAAGAACCTAAACTTAGGGTCCCAGCCTATGGCTCAGACTATAACCCATAGACAGTCGTGACGAGTCGTAGGGTGAGTTGTAATGACTGAACCCAGATTTTTTGTATGTTTTTCCAGGGACTTCTAAGTCTTTTCCCCCTCCTTTAAAGCTGAACCCACTTTAGTTAGGATTTCCCAAATAGGAGTACAAAATATCCAAAAGCACCAATTCCTTCATTCATTATAATTTAACACAAAGAAAAGCAAAATGAGAGATTTCCTTCTTCGTCAAGAGCAAACTAACATTCTCAAACACAAAGATCAAGTTCTAGGAATTCACCAAGGCTTACACTTTAGGTATGTGGGATATTTATCAATGGGTCCCTTTTACCCATTGAGTCTTAAAGTTTCATTAATCCTCAAGTTTAATTCTTCTTCTGTTTAGGGTTTCATTAATAGTATATATTCCATGATTCCTCTATATAATTCTTGAATTCAATCATGAAATAGTGTTTCCCCATAACTTACAGTATTCTTCCATACTCTAATCATGATAAGTTGTTATATTGATGAAATTGTTAGATTCTTGAGTTTAAGTCATGAAATTTCCTATCATGTAATTACATTAAAATCATTATATTTAATTATATTATTTTTTATTTTTGTTGATTATGAACACTCGATACTTAGATGATCATCATGATATAGTTTTTGTGATTTCAAGTTATATATATATATATATATATATATTCCATATTTATACCATGAGGTATATAGAATTTTCATGTGGAGCATTATCAGTATTGAATCATGTTAAGTAAATAGCATTACCTATCTCATTCAGTTGGAAGTAACACTTAGCACTGAGTGAACGCTAGGATGGAGACTCCCCCGTTAGTTAGGCATGAGTCGTTAGTTACATTACCTAAGTTCCAAACCTATGATGCCTTTGTAGACATTGATAGTTCTTCCATCAGTAGAGGCATGACACCCTCGTCCTTCAGGATATCAGATAAAATATCCTAGGTTTTGGCCCTTAGAAATTTCCTAAGCTTTAAGCTTATTGTCCTTGTAGCGACTCATTATATGAGTTGTATGGTGTGAGTACAGATTAGGTATCCCAACTCGTAAGGTTTCAAGTGATGGTGGATGGGTTTCTATTATGGTTATAATTTTATGGTATGGGTTGTTAGAAGTGGTGACAGGTCGTTATGATGATACTTTATCAAATCAGAAATTTAGTAACTTGACTTGGCTCTGAGTACAAGTGGCTCACTAGGAGTTGTGAGGATAGGTTATGAGTTATTTTAACAAGTCGTATGTTGTCCAGTGTCAATCCCCTTGGATTCCGTTTGTGCTATGACTAGAACCATATGAGTCATATGGTCTGATCACGAGTGGGGTTAGGGAGTCGTATGATGGACAGTGTGTAGGTGTCTAACTCATTGTCTTGGTGACTACTCGATGGTACGAGTCATATGTTGTGGTCATGAGTCACGGGGTCGGCTTATAACCACCTGAGGCATTTTTACAGATTTAAGTTGGAGGTATTATGGACATTTTCCTTCTTAACTCCCTTTGATAACATGACTTGAAACACTTTTTGGAAATTCATTAACCAATTATTCCCAATCATAGACTTTTAAATATCTCTCAAGCTCTTTGTTCAAGCAAGAGACTAGGGTTTCTCTAAGACAATCAATTAGGTGCTTTTAAAAGTGATTCTCTCCATCTTCCTTGGTATCTAAAGAATATTCCTCATCCCTCATTGTTATTCATGGTTTGAAATAATAGTTGGTGCTTTAGGATGTTCATGGTTGAATAATGTTTCTCATTGTTTAATTATGTTTTCTTTCATGCTTTTAGTATGATTTTAACATTGTGGGATGTATGTGAATGGTAAATGGATTTTGGGATATTATGGATTCCCCAAAATACTTGGTTATGGTTTTAAAACTAATGTGCCCTCAACCTATTTGTTAAAATGCTAATAAAAATTATTTTGTCACATGGTTTGACTATTCTTGAATTCTTTGCATTGAATAAAAGGTAATGGAACTTAAATTGGTTTGGTTAGTTTTAAATGGTTTGGAATATCCTTTGTGGCCATGGCCTTGGTTTAATTGGAAGCTTTGGAGTCAACTTGGTTTAATGAATTTGGTATGGCTTAAAAGGATAGACTTGCAAGCTCTAATTTTGGTACGACGATACCAATGGTTAATGCCTAATTTAAAGGAATCATTAGTAAATGGCTGTAATATGAAAATTGTTTTAATATGGGATTAAAGAAGAATATGTAGGAAAGCTGTGGAAGGTGGAGGTCCTGGGGAGACTAATGCTAGAAACTCATGTTTGCCGATGTGAGGTTTGGTCATGGTGACCGTGTGCATGATGTCACATTTTATATTTTTGGAGATGTACTAGTCATCTCAAGTTCTTTTCTTCGGTAGTGCGGCTAACACACACTGGAGCCCTTTCAACAGAGGAGCTACTCCCATATAGGCTGTGGGTGATTATAGGATGACAAAGCTACACATCTTATGTAAAGGTTTTAAATGCATGCTAAACCCACTTCCCTATCCAGACATGATATATAGGTATTTGTGTGATTATATATGGTTAATTAATTTCATTTTGAATTACTGGTATTATTTTATCTTATCCCTAACTACATGATAAAGTTCACTCTCCTAACCGTCTTTGAGTGTTGTATCCTTACGCGATACAGGAACCAACCATACTACCATTCCTCCTGATTAGTTACTAGGATTTGGAAAAAGCTTTGAGTCAGACTGAAGTGGCGAGCTTCCATACTCCAAAAGGAACCATTTGATGCAATGGACCTTTTTTCCTTATTGTTTTCTTGGATTTTGGTTTTGGCTTTAGTTGGGGGCAGGTCTCGATCGGATGTTATTTGATTCTTGTTAGAGGCTTTGTCAGACTACTATAGACATGGGTGGTATCGGTATTAGTTCCAGCCTTGGTATTGGTTGAGGTTGTTGGATTATGATAATATACTTTATTTAATATCTTTGAACTATTTTTTTATTATGTTACATACTTAGAATTTATGTAAGTGCAAGGCATTTATGGTTCGATATTAGGGATGGTCTCTAGTCTCGTTGGACTTCTGATACCCGACACGACTTGGCCCTAGTTTGGGTCATGTCAGATTGGTATCTTAGCCTATGTTCATGGTCAATTGGGTGTCCAAAAAAGTCATGTTGAGTAGAGTATCTTTTAAGGCTTTGCAGCGTGCCACACTCATAAGGAAGAGACAAAGAGGGTTTTTAGGAACATTTCTCTTTCTTGTGTTCTATTTTTAAGATGTAGAGTCTAAGGTCTCAAATTCATCTCTAATTCCCATTTGTTTGCTTTTCAGATCATGCCTCCTCAAAAATCTGAAGCTCATAGAAACTCCTCTGCCGCATCCGAGGACAATGTTGATGGGACCTATTTTACTTATGGGGTCTAGGATCATTCTAGCGAACTAGTTGCTGATTGCCCTTCTGGAGGTCCACCGATTCCCTCTATTCCTTCTCGATCCCCTCATATTGATGTGACGAATGCTGAGTTTTGTAAGTCTATCCATATATTGGAGTAGTTTTTAGCTTCTCAGACTAAGTGTTGTACTTCTGTTACTCTATCTTTTAAGGCCATAAGGGTTTTCTAGTTCATGAGTTTGAACCCTTTAACCTTTACCGATATTAAGTTCGAGGAGAATCCTTAAGGTTTTCAGGATGAGATGGAAAAGATCTTCCATATTATGCATGCCATAGATGTGGAGGGCGTGGAGTTTGCTACCTACCAGCTGAAAGATGTGGCATACTAGTGGTATGAAGAATGGGATCAATCAAGGGGTGATGATACTGAGTCAGCCCTGTTGGAGGATATTTATAGTGCCTTCTTGGACCATTTTTTTCCTCAAGAGTAGAGGGAAGCAAAGAAGAAAGAGTTTTTTTTAATCTGAAGCAAGGTAAGATGTTAGTCGAGGAGTGTGCCTTGAAGTTTCACCAGTTATCTCAGTATGCTCTAGAGTTAGTTTCTAGCATAAGGGCTATATTGATAAAGTTCATTTTCAGGTTGTCTCAAAACTTAATTTTAGATAGTAAGGTTTCCTTGTTGAACAAGGTCATGGATATCTCTAGTTTGGTTGGGTACATGCAACAGGTAGAAGAAGAGAAGAAGAAGAAGGTTGAGATACTAGAGAGGCAAATCAAGAATTTTAAATTTTCTAATCAGGGTAGTAGCAAACAACAAGGTGGAAAGGATGGTTGAAAGTGTCCCAAGAAGAAGTGGGAAAATTTTGGGTCTTAATGCCCTACGTAAAGCCATTGGGGGATAGTCTATCCAAGATGGTGAAAATTATAGGGCACCGAGTGCCTATACTCAGGCTATCAGGCCACAGTCAGCTTCATTATATCTTTCCTACAGATTTTATGGTCGATTGCATTGGGGTTACTGTGATAAAGGAAAGGAAAAGTGCTTCAATTGTGTTCAGTCAGGGCACACGTCTAGTATTTGTCCAGTGTCCATGTTTGCTTCAGGGGAAAATATGGTTCCTGTTACCTCATCTTCATCTCTGGCACCAATGGGTGCACCATCTAGTTTTGGCACTGGTCAGAACAATCTCTATGCTCTCACTACCCGCTAGGTGTCCAAGGCATCACCTGATAGTGTGAGTGGAATGTTGAAACCCTTTTCTCGTAATATGTATGGTTTACTTGATCTGTGGTCCACTCTCTCTTATGTGACCCTATTTGTAGCTGTGCATTTTGGTTTCGATCCGGAGTGTATTTTAGATACTTGTTCTATTTCTAACTTGGTGGGTTACTTTATGGTGGCTAGAAGAGTCTATAGCGGTTACGTGGTATATGTGTGCAGTCGAGAAACTTTGGTGGATCTATTTGTATTAGATATGGTTGATTTTGATGTCATATGAGGGATGGATTAATTGCGCTCGTGCTATGCTTCTCTAGACTGTCGGACCCCTAAGGTTGTCTTTAAATTCCCTAATGAGCCGGTTATTGAGTGGGAGGGTGTTTCCTTAGATCCTTAGGGATGTTTTTATTGTATCTTAGATCACAAAGATTAATCTTCAAGGGGTTTCTCTATCATCTAGTCCAGGTTAAAGATACTAACTTGGAGTTTCTTTCTTTGCATTCTATCTTAGTGGTGAATGGACATCCTGAGGTCTTTCATGATGATATTCCTGGTGTCCCTCCTGATAGGGAGATTGATTTTGGGATTAATCTTATTTTAGACACTCGTTCGATTTCTATTCCTCCAAATAGAATAGCTCTAGCTTAGTTGAAGGAGGTGAAGGAGCAATTAAAGGATCTTTTAGACAAAGCTTTCATTCTTCCTAGTGTGTCCCCATTGGTTCACCTATTTTGTTTGTGCGAAAGAAGGATGGTTTCCTTCGGATGTGTATTAATTACCTAGTGAGTTTGTCCTCTCATGACTTTGTGTGTCACCACAACTACAACATCTATACAGTGTTGCCTTGGGTACTCCACTATTGAAGTACTAGGCTCGAGAGACTCTACCCATCTCCTCAAAGTACTGATCTTCGTATTCTTCACTTCTTTAGGTACCGTATGTACCTGAAAAATCAATTGTTAGATTCTAATAAAAGTAAGGGATAGAAAAAGTCAAAGAAAAACTCAAAATCTAAAAAGTTTGAATTTTTTCTCAATTTTCGCACCCCTGTAACCTATCTAAGATTCTAACAAGTGCAACGTACATACATTAATCATAAATCATATCTTTCAAAGAAAACCAACATGCTTAATTATTGGTATTACTTTCATTCATTTGCGTTAAACTTCCGATTTGGGCCTAACTTTATATTTTTATTCAAAAAAAGGCCCTACATTATGTTTTTATGCTACTTCATGGCTCCTACATACAAGAATGATAGTTTTTATATATTTTTAATGGAATACACATATCACTTGTTTAAATAATAGATAGACCAATATATAACCATTAGGTGCCGAGAAAGTTACCTTTCATTTAACATCGCAACAAGATGCAGGTACCTTGACTACTCAAAATTCATCAAGATACCCATAGGAATATCCCCCAGGTTCATTAATACAATCAATCACCGACACTAACCTCATTTTGGTTGACTACTTATTGACTTTTGAATATTGGATATAGCCTCTTCACCGTTTACTCTAAATTTTTGTTCACCTTTCTCCATGTCAACCATAGCTCTGCCTGTATCCACAAATGGACTTCCCAATATAATGGGCATCACCGTGTAATCCTTACTATCCAGGATGACAAAGTCAGTCAAAAATATAAAATTGTCAACCCTCATGATAATACCAAAAGAGATTCCCACAATCTTCTACACTATACGATTGGCCATCAATAACCACATCAAAGTCAATTCCGGAGGGTTCAAACCCAACTACCTTAATACGACCAGTTTCATAAAATTAATGTTTGCCCCTAAATGACACAAGGCTATGGAAAATTGGGATGGCCCAGTAGTACATGGTACAGTGAATGCACCAAGATCACCCTTTTTCTATGCCAAAGATCTAGTTATGACTGCACTGCAGTGGTGCATACCATCAACATCCTCAAATATAACTCTTTTTATCCTTGTGACCAACTATTTCATGAATCTGGCGTCTCCAGGCATCAGCTCGAATGCCTCTAAAAGAGGTATGTTCAAGCTCAATTCTTTGAACATATTAATGAATTTCTTAAACTTACCTTTATTTTTCTTTACCTCCATCTCTGATGGTAAGGTGGGGGCTGTCTCAAAATCTGTCTGATTTCTGGCTCAATGACCGGATCCTTACCTTTGTCTTAAGCAGTTTTACCATTATCAACTATTACCTTCTCAGACTCAATAGCACATGTCCCATTATCAATAGCTTCCGCAGCAGGTCATGGCAGATCCATAGTAATTATACCACTTCTCGTGGTAATATAAAATATGTGACCATAGTTCTTAGGATTTTCCATTGTGTTGCTCGAAAGCACACCTACCAGCGACCGATTAAGTATTACTAACATCTGCCTGAACTGGTGTTCCAACTACTAAATAGAAGTGGTATGTGACTCGACCTTCTAGGTTAATCTTAAAATATCAGCCTTAATCTCCTTAAGGATGATCTCTTGACTTTCCTAAACCTTCACCAGCTTAGCGAACATCTCTTCTATTCTGGATTCTGAATCTCGCCTACCAAGAGGACTATATCTATCTTCTTTATCTCTATAGTTATCTTTTTTCTCCACTTATCATCTCCCTCTCTGCTATAATCTCTGTATCTGTCATAATTGTTTTGACCTTGGTTTCCTTGCCCTTGGGCTTGGAAACCTGCTAACTAACAATCCATATAATTTGCTTTCTTTTCTAAATCAAACTCATATGTTTTGGAAGATGATCCCTATGCTGCTACTGCATTTAGCTTTTTTGAAGTTGTTGCTACAAGATTCTTTGTAAGTACCCTAAGATCAGTCCTTATCAACACAATCTCTTGCATTATAGTATAATCATCTACTTTCTAGTCGCAGGGGGCACTAATAGCATAAGTTCCAGATCCCCTCTCAACCTCCTAAGTTTGCCACCCTTGGTTAATGAGTGAGATCTGATCTAACATCTCTGAAGTTGCCTCTCAGCATAGTCTCATAAAAGATCCTCCAGATATGGTGTTTTCCTTAGAACTGAGTTAATGGTCAGGGCTTGATAGAATATCTCTAATAAGGTCATCCCTGTTAATCAATAATTGGGAACCATGTCAAGCTTTTTCTTGAACCTGAACCATGCCACATACATAGACTTTGTCTGCAGCTGCCTGAAGTTATAAAGCTCATCCTTAAGATGCAACATCTTATATGGAGGAAAGAACTTTTTCAAGAATTATTTGCAAAACTCGTTCCATGTAGTGATAGAGCCTCTTTGTAGTTCCCCTAACCATAAAGATGCTTCTTCTATAAGTGAGAAAGGGAATAGCCACAGTCTTAGAGCTTTCTAAATTATCCCTGGATTTGTATACGAACTGCATATCTTGAGGAAATTAGCTAGGTGTAGGTTTGCATCATCTGTAGGAAGACCTGCAAACACACCCTTCATATTTAAAAGCTGGATCATTACACTCGTGATATCGAACTTGATTCCTGGGGTCAAAATAGGTGGAACTATGGCTCCAGTATCTGTCAGCTCAACATATCCCAAGTCTTCATCATCTATATTAGGTATGCATACTGATATGTAGAGATTGCTTGAACACGAGAACCTCTAGTTCTATTCTAGTTTACAGCGAGTGCTACTCGGTAGTATGTTATTTGTCTCTGGTCAGCTAGCTTTGCTTCTCTAGCTACCTATTGATCTTTTTCCATTTACCTCCTCTTATCTTCAGCTTGAGTAAATATCTCACCAATTTGTCGATCAACAATATCTTGTACACTATTAGGAGGAGGTGGAGGTACAATATCATAAACCCTTTTAAGAGGTTTATTTCTTTTATGATCAAACATCATACCATGTGTTTGTATGATTCTCTCTGGATTCAGATTCATTACAAGTAAGGGATTGCCTCTACTTCATGTGCTAAGCATACACCGGTGTATGCCCAACTAAGAATAAAAAGAAAAACCTAAAAACTAAAAAAACTTCATATCATAAATCAACACCGTGTTCCCCAAAAACTATGCCAAAATTTTGAGGATGTCCAAACAACACCTCCTATTAGAGTATGATATAGTAGCTGTAAAAATATAGTAACCCAACAGAGGTTTGATTCAAATCTAAAGGGAACACGTAGCTTTGTAGATTCCAGCAGTTTTAGTTAATAGAAAAATAAGAAAAGTAAATGGGGGGTTTTGATGTAGTAATCTCGAGCAATTAACTATACTAACTTTGGTTGTAATCAGTGTAGGCAAACACTAGAATTGTGTTTCCCCTGGCTTCTCAACTCCGTAGGTTTATCATTCTTTGGTAAACCAACCCGATACTTGGATGCAGAATCAATAAGTTATCTACCTTCTACATTCTTTTAGACGACCAAAAGGATTTAAACCTTTACTTTTTGAGTCTCAGGATGTCGCATTAATGACCCTTTTCTTGATCCCAGTTAATTATTACCTTTTGAGTATCTAGTTATTAGAGAAAACCTAACCATCTTACTACGATTACATCTAGAAGCATGGATCCATAACTAAACTCCAAATTACTATTGTCTTTATCTTTTCCTAGTCACTGCTCCTCTTTTAGTGTAACTAGCAATATCTAGGAAGGATCCTAATGTTTTCACCTATTAAAAAACAATCATAACAAAGACAAAGCAATACATGTGTAGGCATTGGTTCAATACAACGAAAGCACTTTCCCTACTTTGTCAATCTACCAGTGTCTCCACAGTCCTAACTATAGGTTTTAGCTGCTCATGCTTGTGAAAAAATTAATAACATTCATGGTAGAAAGCATAGATAAAATCACAATGATAATAAGAAATAAAATCCATAACCATAGTTGAATTAATAAACAAAAGTCAATACGATAAAATCCCAAGATCAAAATTATATCTTGGAATCAAAATATATTTGTGAATATCAAAAGTGCATAACTCTAACTTAAAAGTACATATAAGGTATTTATACTACAAGAGGAAACCCTAAAATCAAAGCTCGAGTGAAATATGAGAAAATTAGGTCAGTGGCTACTTGCTATCTGTACCTATGGTCTAGCACCAAGCGCAGGTAGTACTTGTGACCTAGGCATTGGGTGCAGGTACAAATTGAAAATACTGAGAATAAAAATCCTGCAAGTTTAACTCTCAGGATTTTGAACTTCTGGTACTTGCTTTGCCTATATGCAGTCCGTAGGTCCTACTTGCAGCCACATGTTGACTTGGTAAGTGCCGGGAGTTATCTTTTCAACTCTACTTCGATTCTAAAACATGCTTTGATCATGATCAATCTGGAAAATATCCTAAATATCCATAATTGCTCCAAAAAGGGCCCAAAACACCTTTTTCACCTTTCTCACAAACATATCATCAAAAATATGATTTTCTGCAAAACGTACCCAAAATAGATCATATCTAAGAAAATAGCCTCAGAAATTGCATCTTTACTTTATTTTACGCATTAAAAGTACTATATTTCTATAACATATTAAGATAAGCATCCTATTTTAATTTCACTTTATGGAATAGCTCTATCTGAGCTTAAGGAATTGAAAAATAGCTGAAAGATCTCTTAAATAAGGGCTTCATTAGGCCTAGTATTTCCCTATGGGATACTCTAGTTCTCTTCGTGCGTAAGAATATGGTTCTCTCAAAATATGCATCGATTAACGTTAGTTGAACAAAGTCACAATCAAGAATAAGTATCCTCTACCTAGGATTAATGACTCATTCGACCAACTTCAAGGTGAAAATTATTTCTCTGAGGTAGACCTAAGATCCAATTATCATCAGCTTAGAGTAAAAGAATGTGACATTCCAAAGACAACCTTTAGAACTCGGTATGGTCACTTCGTGTTTGTAGTTATGTTTTTGGACTAACGAATGTTCTGGTAACTTTTATGAAGATGATGAATAGAATGTTCAAGAAGTACCTGGACATGTTCATTATAGTTTTTATAATTAACATTCTCATCTGCTCTTTCAGTGAAGGTGATCGTGTAGACCATAATAGGATTATTTTGTAGACCCTTAAGGATCATTAATTATTTTGTAAGTTCAGTAAGTATGAATTCTAGTTGACATTAGTATATTTCATTGGTCACATCATTTCTAGTGATGGTATTTGAGTTGATCCCCAAATGATCAAAGTAGTAAGAAACTGGCCCAGACCCATCTCTCCATTAAATATTAAGAGTTTCCTGGGTTTAGCCAGTTATTGCAGATGGTTTGTTGAGGGTTTTTCATATATTGCTTCTGCTATGTCTTGACTGACTCAGAAAAAAGTCAAATTTTAGTAGTCAGATTCTTGCGAGAAGAGTTTTCAAGAGTTGAAGACTCGACACTCTTTTGCTCTAATATTGACTCTACCAAAGGGTTTAGATGGGTTTGTGGTTTCTTGTGATGCTTCCAAGGTTGGTATTGGGTGTGTATTGATACAGCGAAGTAAGGTTAGAGCCTATACCTTTAGATAGCTTAAACCTCATGAGAAGAATTGCCCAAATCATAATATCAAATCGACAGTGGTTGTCTTTACCTTAAATATTTGGAAAAATTACCTATATGGTGATTATGTTGTGTTTTTACTGATCACAAGAGGTTACAGTATGTGTTCACGTGGATATACCTATCTTCATCAAAGAAGGTGGCTATAATTGTTTAAAGACTATGATATATGCGTGTTGTATCACCCAGGTAAGGCTAATGTTGTGGCTAATTCCCTTTGTATACTATCTATTGGATATGTTTCCCATGTTAAGGATGATAAAAAGGTGTTAGTTCATGAGTTTCATTAGCTATCTAGATTTGGTGTTTGATTAGTTGATTTAGTCGAAGGTAGTATTTGGGTTCAAAATGGTTTGGAATCTTCCTTGATTTTTAGAGGTAAAGGAAAAGCAAGATAGAGATCTTATTCTATTCAAGTTGAAAGAGAAAATTTGAGATCAAAAAGTTACAGTTTTATCCCAAGGTGGTGATAGTATGCTTCATTGTCAGGGAAGGTTATATGTTCCAAATATGGATGATTTGAGGTAGTTAATGTTAGAAAAAGTGGATAACTCATGATATTCTATTCGTCTAGGAACCACTAAGATGTACTGTAATTTGTGGGAAATCTATTAGTGGAATGGTCTAAAGAAGGATATTATAAAATTCCTAGCTAAGTGTCCAAATCATCAGAAGGTCAAGGTAGAGCACTAGAGACATAGTGGTACACTTCAGGAGTTCAACATCCCCATATGAAAGTAGGAAGTGGTGAATATTGGCTTTGTTACTGGGTTGCCTCGTATGCATCGTCAACATGATTCTAGTTAGGTCATTGTGGATAGAATGACCAAGTCATCCCATTTCTTACAAGTCCATACCTCATATTCAACAAAGGTTTATGCTAGACTCTATATTAGTGAGTTGGTTAAGTTATACAGAGTTTCATTGACCATCTTTTCATATAAAGGTTTCCAATTTACCATTTATTTTTGGAAGGCTTTTCAAAAAAGGTCTTGGTACCAAAATTTATCTCCGTATAGTTTTTCACCCATAGATGGATAGTCAGGTAGAAAGGACCATTGAGGGCTTATGTTATTATTTTCACGGGTAGTTGGGATGATAACTTATCTTTGATTGAGTTTGCCTATAATTACAGCTACCACTCCAATATTCAAATAGCTCTATTTGAGGCTCACAGGCTCACTATGGTAGAAGGATTATATCTCCCATTGGTTAGTTTGAGGATTGCAAAGATTCTTTGTTAAGGCTTGATTCAGTATTTTAGGTGATGGAAAAAGTTTAGTTAATTAGAGAAAGGCTGAAGATAATCCAAAGTCATTATAAATCCTAGGTAGATAGAGGAGAACAGAACTTGAATTTGAAGTTGGTGATTTTGAATATTCAAAAATTTTGCTGATGAAAGTGGAAAAGAGATTTGGTAAGAAAGGGAAACTTAGTCCCCACTATGTAGGCCCATATAGGATCTTTAGTCATTTTAGGAAGGCAGCTTACGAGTTAGAGTTGCCTACAGATCTAGCATTAGTGCATCAAGTGTTTCATGTCTCCCTAATAAAGAAATTAATTGGGGACCCAACTTTAGTTATTCCTTTAGAAAGAGTGGGCGTAGATGATAGTCTATCCTATGATGAAGTTCTAGTTAAAATCCATTACCGTCAGATCCAAAGGTTAAGGAAAAAAAGGTCACCTTGGTTAAGATTCGATGGAAAAATCAGTCTGTTGAGGGAACTACTTGTGAAGTAGAAGCAGATATCTAAATCAAGTATCCCTATCTCTTCTTTACAAAATTAGACTCAACTTTAGGTAATGATTCTTCAAATTAACCCTCTTATTCCCAATCTTAGTTATCTATTTATCCTCATGTGGTTTTGCTTGTCTAGTAGTGGGTTATGGTCGGCCCCATCATGACTTGAGAAATTGGGCTATGACCAATCCTACTAAACGAATGGATATATTGATGTTATGATAATGCCCAGTAAGTCTTGAGGGTATACTTATGTTATGATGATGCCCGATAAGTTTGGAGGGTATATTGATTATATGATGATTCCCAGTGATTCTGGAGGATATATTGATGTTATAATAATGCTCGGTATATCTAGAGAGAGTATTTATGTTATGACAATGTTTGGTAAGTTTGGTGGATATATTAATGATGCCCGATAAGTCTGGAGAATATGTTGATGTTATTTATGGTAAACATATGAATATACATGGTATCAGAGCTAAGGTTTCACCGGTATTATCAGTACAAGAGCAAGTATCTAATAGAGTCCTATGGATCAGAAGATTGACGTCCATTTCCTATCTTTGTGAGGCTATGGGACATTCTTAGGAGTCCTTAACTTCTTTCACTCATCTTTTGCTAAGAGTTTGGGTTGGTTTGTAGGATATTTTCTTGAATTTACTCTTTTAACAATGCCTAGGACACATGCTACAACTATACATAACGAAGGTATCAAGACTGATCCCAGGGATCCTACTTCTATTCTAGGACAGCCTCTTGATGCATTCCCAGTTAGGGACAAGGATGGGCCGCCTCCCCAAAACCTCATTCCTATACCTAATCCATAGATTCCTCCGCCATATTAAGCAGTAGGCCATGGACCAGCCCAAGCTCCACCAGGTTATATTCCATTTTTATTACTTAGAGACACCTTGGTCAGCTATTGGGTATTGTTAATGGTGCACAGACTACTAGAGCACGAGTGCAACTTGCAGTTTTAGTTCTTGGAGTTGTGGTTCTTCCTATGTCGGTAGTTGTTCGGTCGATGTCCTCTTAGCCAATTGTAATCCAGCGTACTATGTCTGCTAAGGAGCAAAAGATATTGGGTAGATTTTTGAGGTGTGCTCCATCCATGTTTTCTGGTGCTCCTAGAGAGGATGCATTTGAGTTTCTTACTTCTTTCAAGGATAAGATCTGTGGATTAGGCCTTATTGAGACTCGTGGTATGGATTATGCCATATTTTATTTGGATTTGCTTACTCAACACTAGTGGAGACATTTTATAAGTTCTAGCCTAGTCAGATATTCTCCTGTATCATAGACTCAGTTCTTTGTGATGTTCTTCTAGAAGTATATGCCGCACAACCTTAGAGATCAATTGAGGGATCAGTTCACTAGATTGGAGCAGGGTTCTTGATAGTCGCTAAGTATAAGGCCCATTTCTATGAGTTGGATAGGTATGCAACTTCTATTATTGATACTGAGTATGAGAAATTTTATTGCTTTATAAGAGAATTAAGGCTCCGTATTAGGATTTCTACTTAGAGACTAGATGTTGTGGGTAGGACTTTTGTTATGGTTTCAGATCACGCTATAGTGATGATGGACATACACTGTGAGGGTCGTGATAAGTACCAGGTTAGATTTAGCGAGAGTCATAGTAGTTCCTGATTTAGAGTTGGTAGTTCTCATGTTGGGTATCCTTCTTATTCATCTTTTCAGCCTTAGAGTAAGACTAGTCAACAAGTTCAGGTATCTCTTCAGACCATTGACAGAAAAAAATTTGGTACTAGTAGTTGCCCTAGTTATGGCGGTAATTAGTCTTTGAGAGATTCATTTGCAGATCATGCTAGATGTGATGGTTACTTTGGTTTAGCCAGATCTATGAGTTCTGGTTCTTCTCAATACTCTTGTTTTACTTACAGACTTCCTGGTTATTTTTCATGAGATTGCGCTAGTCGTGGGGTGCTGGTCATTTTAGACCTGGGTGTTACCCTATTAGGACAGTCTATCCATCAAGTAGAGGTGGTTCGCAAGGTTGCAAGGGTGGTTACCAGGGTACTCGAAGTGGTATTCAGGTAGGCAGGATAAGAGGTTGGTTAGATGCTCATCCAAGTGGCGGGCACGGTCAGTTATATACAGTACCTACTAGACCCAACACTGGCAATTCAGATGCTATAGTTATAGGAATGATTTTTCTATGTCGGAAGTCAGCTCTTACTTTATTTGATCCTGGATACACTTATTCTTATATGATTACTTATTATACACAATAGTTGAACTTGACTAGTGACTTATTATCTATGTCATTGTATGTATCTACTCCCGTCGGTGATTCTTTAGTAATGGATCGAGTATTCAAATCATGTGTTGTGATCGTTAGTGATGTTGATACTTATGATGATCTTATAATTTTGGATATACTAGATTTCAATGTTATTTTAGGCATGGACTGGTTGTTCTACTATCATGCGGTCATGGATTTTTTATCCAAGACATTTGTCTTAGCCATTCCTGGCATACCCCCTGTCCTGTGGAAGAGAGTGGTTAGACACAAGATGATGGGGATTATTTCTTATGTTTGTGCTAGGAAACTTATATCGAGTGGTTTCGATTCTTATCTCGCTTATATATGTGATACTCATGTATAGAGTCCATCGCTGGACTCTATTCCTATTGTTTGTGAGTTTCTTGATCTGTTCCCTTCTGACCTGTCTGGTATTCCCCTAACCGTGAGATTAAGTTTGCAATTGACCTTGAGCCTGACAATCGACCTATTTTTATGGCACCTTACTGGATGGCTTCTACTAAGCTTAAGGAGTTCAATTCTCAGCTTTTGAATCTTCTTGGTTGGGGTTTTATTAAACAGAGCGTGTCCCCATGGGAAGATACTATTTTGTTTGTGAAGAGGAAATATAGCTTCATGCATATGTGTATCGATTATAGGAAACTTAATAAGGTGAGAATGAAGAATCGTTATCCTATGCCTCACATTAATGATTTGTTCAACAATCTTTAGGGTGCAACCATATTTTCCAAGATTGATTTAAGGTATAGTTATTATCAGCCGAGGATTTTAGCTGAAAATATATCGAAGATAGCTTTCAGGACTAGTTATGGTCATTATGATTTCATAGTGATGTTTTTTGGCTGATTAATACCCCCTTCGTATTTATATATTTGGTAAACTGGGGGTTTAGAACTTATCTAGACTCCTTCATGATTGTGTTCATTGATGACATTCTTGAGTATTCGAGGAGTAGCAATGAGCATGCACAATATTTGAGGATAGTGCTCTAGACCTTGCAAGATTATGTGCTTTTTCCAAAGTTCTCTAAGTATGAGTTTTGTCATAAGTTAGTGTCATTCCTTGGTCATGTGGTATCAAAAGCCAGTATTATGGTGGACTCGACTAATATTTCAGTGATTTGTGATTGGGCTAGGCCTAGGTCTCCCGCTGAGGTTCACAGTTTCATTGGCTTCGCCGATTATTATAGGCATTTTGTTGAGAGCTTAGCTACTATTTCATCCTCTATGACTAGGATGACTCGGAAGGAAGTTCCTTTTTGATGGTTCGAGGAGTGTGAGTTGAGCTTTGGAAAGCTTAAGGATTATCTTACTTCAAACCAAGTGTTAGCTCTTCCTGTTGAGGGTGATAGATTCACCATGTTTTGTGAAGCTTTGGGTGTTAGTTTTGGTTGTTTTGATGCAGTTTTTGGTTGTTTTGATGCAGTAGGGTCATTACATTGCTTATGATTCTAGACAACTTACGGTGTACGAGCGTAACTACCCCACTCATAACTTGGAAGTTGGTGGTGGTAGTTTTTGCAGTCAAGATTTTGAGGCATTATTTGTATAATTATGAGATTTTCATTGATAAT
This sequence comes from Capsicum annuum, assembly GCF_002878395.1. Lineage (NCBI taxonomy): Eukaryota > Viridiplantae > Streptophyta > Magnoliopsida > Solanales > Solanaceae > Capsicum > Capsicum annuum. The sequence continues at coordinate 82,436 of NW_025888767.1, read as the reverse complement.
CGCATCCTTCAGCATCTTATGACACAGTGAGAGCTTAATGTTCGCTAGAGTAGATGGATGAAGTTGATAATGGAGTATAATATTTCCATCTTGTATCATCCGGGTAAGGAAAATATGGTAGCTGATGACTTGAGTCGCAGGGTAGCGAGAATAGGTAGCTTGGAATGCATATTAGTTTCTCAGAGGCCGATGGCATAGGATATTCAGTCCTTAACCAGTTCAATGGTTTGCCTTGATATTTCAGATCCTATGAGGATTTTGGTTTTTGTGGAGGTGAGGTCCTCCCTATTTGACCAGATTCGTGATCGTCTAGATATGGATAGCAAGTTGTGCCTCCTCCGTGCTTAAGGTTATGCTGCACGCCTGTGTTATGGATTCTGGAGGACAGTGGGATCAACATTTAGTATTGGCAGAGTTCGCATACAATAAAAACTATTATTCAAGTATTGAGATGGAGCCTTATGAGGCTTTGTATGGAAGGAGATGTCGTTCTCTGATAGGATGGTTTGAGACCACTAAGGTGAGACCTCGAGGTACTTATTTTATTTAGGAATCATTGGATCAGGGTTATTAGGATAGGTTTAGAGCAGCCTAGAGTAGGCAGAAGGCCTATGCCGACAATAGGCTCCGTGCCTTGAGATTCAAAGTTGGTGACCGTGTGTTCCTTCATTTTTTTCCCAAGAGGGGTCTGATAAGGTTTGGAAGAAAGGGTAAGCTCAACCCTCGACATATTGGTCCTTTGGAGATTCTCCATATAGTCTTTAAGGTGGCCTATGAGTTAGCCTTGTTTCCAAATTTTGTTGTTGTTCATCCGGTTTTTCATGTCTATGTTCTAAAGTATATTACTAATTCATATCATGTGCTTAGATGACACTCAGTCCAATTAGACGAGCAGTTGACATGCGTGAAGGAACCCATGCTTATTTTGGGTAATGATGTGAGGCAACTGCGTACTAGAGACATTCTTATAGTTAAGGTTCAGTAGAAGCACCGCCCAGTGGAAGAGGTAACTTGAGTGATCTAGAGAGAGATGCAGGCCCAGTATCATCACCTGTTCGATAATTCAGGTATTTTCTCCATCTTTAACTTTTCGGGAGGAAAGTTCCTTAGCCATGGAAGTTGTAATGACCCTTTAGGTAATTTCTTGTGATTCCACTTATTTTTGCTGTTAGAGCTTTTCCATAGCTGCCCAAGTCATTTATGAATGTTAGAACTAATATTTTGGTTGCCGGGCAATTCGTTTGGTGTTGAGAACCATTTCCCTGTTTAAAAGTGTTCAATTTTTCCAAATAGCCACAGAGTAAAAACTTTAGTAAATTGATATCAGATGAAAATTCTGACTGTTTTAGCAGCTCTAGAATATTGATTTTAGGTTGGGTAGACCTTTGGTTTGGGTCTCGATGCACCCGAACTCATTTTGACCTATTTGTCAGAAAGTTACTAAATTGGGAATTGGGCCGTGGAGCCCACATTTTGTCGAAAAGACCACGGATGAAAAATCCAAATGAATCTCTAGACATTGGACGAAACTTGGAATTTATTCAAAGTTTTAGCTATCATCTGGTGTAGGAAAGGTACCGCATTTGCAGGGGCTGTATCGCAATCGCGGCTAGTATGTTTGCGTTGCCGCCTATGAAGAAGTATTTAAATGCCCTTTTTGGTCGAGAATTGACAATTTCTCTCTTACCTTGGGTTCCATAAATCCTAATAGAGTGCGTAGTCCCTAAATTTATTCTTGGGTATTGATTGGGAGCTTGAATAACTTGCATATTTATGATTAATATCAAATCTAAGGAATTTATCCTTCATTTATAGTGTTGAATTCTTGGTTATTTAACCCAAAACCTCAAATGGCTTGAGGTTTGGTTTTACCCCAGATGTGATTGGTTTTCACTAATTTCTAGAGGGATATAACTCCCTTATGGTATTTGAGCAATGGTTTTATCTCAAAAACTTATTTTCTGTAACTGGGCCTACTTGGAGATTTTTGGTGTCATTTTGGTCTCGACGCATAATGGAGCAATATAGGTATGATATACTCATACTGATGCAAAGATTGTGCTTTTGATAAATAAGATTGTTGAAGAAGCTTTAAGAAAGGGAAAGCGAACGTTGTTGGTTCGTGAGCTATATTTAGATTTGAGGTAGGTTAGGCTTATTTCTTGGTAGATTGAGCTTTATTATAGTACGACCTTGATATCTTGATAAGATTGGGCGTGGTTTTTATTGCTGAAATAGTAGATAGTAGTTTATGAGATTAATTGAGCCACTTTGGCTATTGAACTCCTAAAGTGTGATACTTATAGCCTAGAACCTTAGTTAGACTTGTTATCTCATGAATAACATGAGAATTCTCTAGTTGCTCTAGTTAGACGGGAGTGACCTTGTCACTCATGTTAAATAGTAATTTGACCTTAGCTGTGTGTAGTTGTGGAAATTGCCCTAGTATCTTTGGATGAATTAAGAGTATTACTTGAGAAAGAATTGTACTATAGAACTAGCATGGAATGACAAACCTCTAAGACATGACTTAGATAGCATAACTTAGTTCCGGGTAGAAGTTAGACTTGAAGAGGAATTTCGGTTATTAGAAGTAGAACTTGACCTGCTTTAAGTTTGACTATGTAGTTTCATTAGTTACCTAGATACTTGTTAAACGCTTAGAATATGCCTTTGGTAATATGATGGCTAACCCTGATAAATAGCTTATTCATGATGTTGGTATTGGAAATGATGTGCATGAGTGGTTGCTAGATTATTGGTAATGATTGGATAACAATGATTGTATTTTAGATTGAACATATGGCTATGCTACACTTTCTTCATTGACTAAATTACCAAGTGAGCCTTGGATTATATTATTACTCATATAATGTTCAAGTAAGGTGACTAAACTAGTGTGATTCTTTAAATTCTCTTGTGCTTATAATGTGAATCATGCTAATAAAGAGGGACTCTAGAAGGTGTAACTATGGATTGTATTGGAAATACTAATGATTATGTTATGACTGTTAAAGTATTGAGTCTTTATATCATATGAATGTACTAGTTCATGTTCCTTGTGATATATTGTGCTGAGAATGAATGATGAGGTACGATGGCATGCCTTCACTTTCTTCTCTTTTACCCTATGGGGCTTGCATTTATTATTGATTGGATTGACTATATATATATATATTGATGTCATGATGATTCTCGGTGATTATGGAGGATATATTGTTTTTTCAATGATGCCCGGTAAGTCAGAGCATATATTAATGCTATGATGATGCTTGGTAGGTCCAGAGGTTATATTTATAATATGATGATGACAGGTAGGTCCAGAGGGTATATTGATCATATGATGATGCCCGGTAATTCCAGAGGATATATTGATGTTAGGATGATGCCAGGTATGTACGGAGGGTATATTTATGTTATGATGATGCTCGGTAAGTTCGGAGGTTATATTGATGATATGATAATGCCACGCCCCGATTCATGAGTCATGATGGCACCTACCAAGACCCACCAGTAGGTAAGCCCACACCGTAACTCGAAGTTAAGGTAATGGGTTACTTCGACAGTAATGCCCAATCAGGCCTAATAACATGAATACAATTATAATTAACAATGTTCCACTACAAGAAGAAAATCAAAATACAGATACCAATCCCACGACCTGGTAATATTAGTACTGAAGCATCTAAGTTTGATAATAAGAAATACAACTCATAAGTCTAAAATAGTCAATACATTCGTGTCAAATACAAAAGACTAAACAACGATAGAGGGGAAATGAGAGACTCAAAACTCCAAGAGCTCACCCCGTCTCTAGAAGATCAACACTGCACGAACTCAAATCAGTGGCGACAACTAGTACTCGGGTTTTCACCAAAAAAGAATAGAAGTGTAGTATGAGTACTAAAACAATGGGTAGTAGGCATTATCGGCCGACTAAGCTAAATTATTATATAAAGATGATATAAAGAAATATAATATTTCTAAGCCAAGGTATAGAATATAACGTGAATCATCTCTATCGTCACTGCATCAAATAAATTATCAAATAGAATAATAATATGACATCTCAATCAATAAACACCAATATTGTCATATAAAGAGGGTAATCAATCCGGAAGAGTAAAGTGACATAACATTATAGCCTCATAAATACAAAGCTAATGTACATATATCTATTAGAGCATAAAGTAAAAAATTCACCATACCACCTGGGAGTAAGCCCAATAGAACATACAGTAAAGAACCCATCATGGATACCATACCACCGGAGTGTGCATCAAAGTCAAATCACCAACGTATAAAGATATATAACAAACTTCTCATTATCCATGGTTTCCCACTTTTCACACCAATGGTGATTTGCCAATATTCATAATCCTCATCAATTACCATAATTGAATAACATTTACCTATGTCATAACCATAATCATATCACCATTTAGAAAACTATCTCATCGATATACTTGATCTACGAACTACTATTAATTAACCAATACTCATTATTAACTACTAATTCTCTAGTAATCAAAGGACCTCTAGTTAATAGCCTAACAGATTCTTTACATAAACCTTATTCATGGGATAGTGACTAACACTTATTTCCTAATTAACCAATATCCAACATCTAGTCAAAGGTCACTATTAGACCTTAAGCGCATTTAAACAATACCTATTTCTAATCATCATTATAGCCCTATTCACCATCCAGGAAAGGCCACTAATTTTCAATATACTTTTACATATCTAACCATTAATCACTTTTAGTATCTAGCATCATTAATATAAAAATCCTAAATTAATGGCTAATTGACATCATAACTTAGTCATCAATATCATTAATAATCACCCATGATAACCTACTATCGTTATTAGCCAAGTAACAACCACAATTGCTATTTACTACATTTCAACCAAACAAGGTTCACTAACTAGAATTCTATGCTTAAATCCATCAAGTAAGATTGTCACTTAGTAATCTACTAGTCACCACATAACTTACTTAAATAAGAAATATACCTTAATTAATTCGCTTATCCAATACTATCTAAACTCACTAGGTGAATCCTCAAATGCCATACATTATCCTGTTTACCAACTTGTCCTAATTCATTATTCAGCATATACTATGTCTACTCACTATTAAACACTAGCAAGAGCTACCTGCTTAATAAGTGATTAATATCGAAGAATCATAATAGACATCCCAAGAAATAACATCATATCTTTAAAGCACATATGAATATAATCATATAAATGAATAATAACACATAAACATATATACACATGTTTACCATACATAGCATCAATATATCCTTCATTTTACCGGGCATCATCATATCATCAATATATCCTCTGGACTTGCCAGACATCATCATAACATAAATATACCCTCCAGACTTACCGGGCATCATCATATCATCGACGTATCCTATGGAATCGCCGGCATCATTATATCATCAATATACCCTCCGAACATATCGAGAATTATCATAACATAACTATACCCTTCGGACATACCGAGCATCATTATAACATCAGTATATCTTCTAGAATCACCGAGAATCATTATATCATAAATATATCTTTCGGACTTACTAGGCATCATCGTAAAATCAATATATCCTCTTGAATCATCGGGCATCATCATGACATTAATATATATATATATATAAGTTAATCGAATCAATAATAAATGTAAACCCACTAGGTATAGGGTAAAAAAGAAGTAAGGAAATGCATGCCATCATACCTCATCATTCATTCTAAACACAATATACCACAAGGAGCATGAATAAGTACAATCATGTGATATGAAGACTCAATACTTTTCCAGTCTTAATATAATCATAAGTATTTCCAATGCAAGCCATAGTACATTTTCTAGTCCCCCTATTTATTAGCATGATTCGCATTATTAGCACAAGAGGATTTTTAGAATCACATTAACATTTTAATACACTCTACCAAACGATCCCTTAATTCACCCAAAACTACTAGGGCAATTTCCACAACTATGCACAACTAAGGTCAAATTACTATTTAATATGAGTGACTAGGTCACTCCTTTCTAGAAAAAGAAACTAGAGAATTCTTATGCTATTCATGATATAACAAGTCCAATTAACCAAGGTTCTAGGATATAACTCAAGTATGACACTTTTTGAGTTCAATAGACTTTGTGGCTCAACTAATCTCAAACACTACCATCTACTATTTCAACACTATAAATAAAGGATTCATACCTTAGATTCGATGTTAATCAAGAATATAAATGTTATTCAAGCTCCCAATAAACACCTAAGACTCAATTTTAGGACTACAGACTCTATTAAGGTTTATAAAACCCAAGGTAAGAGAGAAATAACCAATTATCAACCAAAAATAGGCATTTAAATACCCCTTTATAGGCCCTCAATTTAGGAGATTGTGGAAACATAGGTCATGATCTCAGCATTGTTATTGTAATATAGCCCCTGCGATCGTGGTACCTTTGCTGCACCAGATAACAGTTGAAACTTAGAATAAATTTCAAGTTTTGACCAATGCCTTGAGATGCATCCTGAAACCAATATAAGCAAATAAAATATGCAACCACACGAATTTCGACATTCCAAATGCATTGGAAAAGTTATTTTTCCATCTTAGGTTGTATCGACAAAATGTGAGCCCCACACCTAAATTCCCAATTTAGTAACTTTCCGACCAATAGGTCAAAATTAGTTCAGATGTAGCGGGACCCAAGCTAAATATTTACCTGACCTAAAATCAATATTTTGGAGCTACTAGCATCGTCAAAATTTACATCTAATATAATTTACCGAAATATTTGCTCGGTGGCTATTTGGAACCATCAAAGACTTCTAAATAGGGAAATGATTTTAAAATTCAAATGGAACACTTGAAAACTAAAATATTAGTTCCATAAAGTCATAAATAACTTGGGGAATCTATGAAATAGATCTAATGGCGAAAATAAGTAGAATAAAGAGAAATGACCTAAAGGGTCATTACACATTCAGATGACTCCTTTTGAGGCTCTTTATGGTAGGAGATGTAGGTCTCTAATTAGGTGGTTTGAGGTAGGTTAGAGTAGGTTATTTTTTTGTGACTTGGTTTAGATACCATGGAGAAGGTAAAAGTAATAAAGACTTCTGACTGCTCAGAGCCGCCAAAAGTCTTATACGGATGTAAGGCAAAGAAAGTTGGAATTTGCAGTAACTGATTGGGCATTCTAGAAGGTGTATGCTATGAAAGGAGTCATGATATTTGCGAAGATAAGAAAGCTAAGACCTCGTTATGTTTATCTGTATAAGATTTTAAGGAGGATTAGGAATAGCTCCTATGAGTTGGAATTTCCTATGAATTTAGATTCTATTCATCCTGTTTTCCATGTGTCTATACTAAAAAAGTTTGTGTGTGATACTTATTTGATAGTGCCTATTGTGGATTTTGTATCTTAGATTCATTGTTATATAAGGAAGTTTTGATTGAAATAATGGATAGACAGGTTTGTAGATTGAGGACTAAGGATGTAGCTTCAATGAAACTTTTTTTGAGAAACCAAAAAAGTGGAAGAATCTACATAGGAAGCTAAGGAACATATAAAGGCCAAGTACCCATTCTTGTTCCCCATGTAGGACGAAAGTGCTTGAGATATGAGTTTCGTTCCTTTTGAAAATTTTATTTGATTTTGGTGCATTATTTCTAATGTCATGCTAAAAATATCCTAACTCATCATTCGGGGATGAATGATCCTAAGGGGGATAATGTGAGACCCCATAAAACTTTGACGATTCTAGTTTTACCCTCTCACATTTGTAATGTCTATTTTTTACTTGAATTATGTTTAGGGGGTGTTAAAAGGGTGTTTTGGAAAAGTTTTGGAATTTTTAAATGGGCATCATGGTCATTTTGGAACCTCGAGGTAGTGAGGGTTTTCAATATTGGCATGTCATGGAGAATAAACTCTATGATAGTATCTTGGCTTAGAGGCTAGTCTCGACGATATTAGCGTGCTATGCTGCGATATTAAAAATGCCTAGTTTTTGTTTTTTTCTCTAGGGTTGAGGGGATTTTGGTCTTCTTACTCCTTGTGCAACCTTTAAACACAAAATAACACCATTCCCTTCAATTTTCAAAGATCAAATCATTCTTTTTCTCTCTAAAACTTAAAACTCATGAACATTCAAGAGTTTTATAGTGATTTCATTATTTGGGCTCTAAACATCAAATTGTCTTCTATTTCTTGTGTATTTCAAGCATGTATCTCATTCTCTAACTTTAATTTTTCAATTCTGTCACTTATACTCACTGTCCATGTGGTTTGAATTGATCTATTTTAAATTAGGTTGAGGGGTTTTGATTGGTATCACTTGAATTACTTTTTCCATATTTTAAATTAATGATTTATGCTCTAATTTATGGTTTTTGGACTTAGTGGTTTCATTGTTATGGGAATTGGAATGGGTAACATGGCAATCTACAAAATTCATGACTTTTTTGCTTGGTAATGGAATTAACCCTAACATGCTTTGAAAATCTGGTTTTTGAACATGGATAATTGCATGATTTAACTTATTTATGAACTCATTGCATTGCATTAATAGATAATTTGTTAAAATGGATTGAAAGGCCCTTGATGGCCATAGTTTTGATTTCAAAATTGAACTTGGAAGTCTAATGATTACATGAACTGATTTGGTATGATTAAATGATATTTCAAGCATAATTGATATCATGATACCAACTAGAAAATAGCTTAATATAAGTCTCTTGGGTTAATGTTTGGGATTATGTGCAAACTATTTCAGTTTGGGCTTAAAGGGAATTTTTTAGTTCACTATAAAGGTGTAGGTCATGTGGGGATGAACATTGGAAACAACATTTTGTAGCATGGGGTTATATGTGACCGTGTGCTTGGTTTACATAATATATTTTGGAGCGTATAGAGCCTTGATGTCACTATCCCTTCCTTTGAATTCCTTGGTTCATGTGGGTAACATCCACTGGGCCCTTTCTATAGGAGACTTGAATCCATATAGCTCGTGGGAGCCTATATGATGGAATGAGCTATATAATTTAGGTTAATTAATTAAAATCTCATGTTCATGACCCTTGTCCCTATCCCGACATCCCATATATGTATATATGAATATGTGCATGTAGTTTTGATGGTTCTTAGAATTGGAATTATTTTATCACTTTCCCTAAGTTATATGCTAGTGCTTATCCCATGAACCATACCATGATGCTACATCGTTTCATAATGTAGGGTCCGAGGGAGTTTCTATTACTCCTTCATAACATTAGGTTTTATGGGGAGTTCATTGAGTTGCTTTGAACAAGTAAGCTTCTATCTTTCGAAAGGACCTATCAATTCACGATTTTTTTTATTGACTTAGTGTTGTTGAATTCTTTTCATTTGGTCATAATTATGGGCATGTCTCAAATTCATTGACATATTTGGTTTTAGAGGCCTTTATTGACAAGTATTGGTAGGATTGTCACTTTTGACTCTTAGAATTTTCATTTGAATTATTTGTCAACTTATTACTATCTTGATTAGCTTACACTTTATTATTATTATAGTTCTCTAGAGGATAGTCTAAGGGGGTAGTCTCCGGTCCATGGTGGTCATATGATACCATTAATGACTAGACCCTGGTTTAGGTCATGATAGATGCTAACTACCACTGACACTAGATTGAGCATCTTGCTAGTGAACTGGGAGGCTTGAATCAGTCGTTGAAGAAGTGGAAACTTCCTAAGGGCGAGTATCCATGTTATCGTTCTTGATTGAAGGACACTCTCATAGATCGTGACCTAGTTTACCACTTTCAAAATAATCTTTATTTCAAAAAGAAAACCACTCACCCAAATTAGTTTTACCATACTTTATACAAACTTGGTAGGTACGCTCTTTAGTAAAACTGTCCTATTAGCTTGATGTCCTACTATATTATTCTTGCTTAAACTTGGGTGATGGGACACTAGCTTATAATGGTGTCGCGGCTAATGATTAATGCTAAAAAGGTGAGAAATTTCCCCAACTATATTTTGTTGATTGAAATCAAACTACCAAATCCAACTGGTCTCTCTCTCTCTTATTTAACTTTTATCCTTTAATATGTTAACTATAGGCCGTGAGTCAAGTGATATCCATATCTTAGATCAATTTGGTAGTTCTATTCTTCTTGAACACCAACTCCAACACACCAGTAACAAACTTATTCATGCAAGTTATCATCTCATACATTATTTTTGGAACATACAACCAAAGCTAAGTGTACTTAATAGAATACTCCTTTATTAACATGAAACCCTACTTGAGATTAATGAACTCCTCTACCTTAGCTTTCCAAAGAACCTATAAAGAAAATATACTTTAACTCTTCACAATGCAATGGATCTACATCTTTAACTTTACCTTTCTTCTATTGCTTATACTAATCATGAGCTACACCTTTTAGTTTATACGATGCTAACTCTATATTTTATGCACCAGTGATGTGCATAACTTTTGTAATCTTTAAAATCTCATCTATAAATTTTTGTGGATCCTTATCTATCTTTGACCCATGAAAATCAGGTAGACCCATCCTCATGAAGTCCCACACCCTGGATGCAGCAAAGTCTAAATATGTCTTTCTAGAGAAACATCCTGATGGTTGACCTAAGCGATAATAATTTAGGATAACACCTACCTTGAAATTCAGTATGAGTGAATTGATTATTTAGTGGCTTCACTATGCTAGCTGTGTTTGATATCGCCCAAAATATACCTCTGAAAAAGAATAAAATGGTCATTAAATTAAATGTAGAACCTAACCAAGTTGGGGTCAAGCCCATGAGGAATAGGACGAAAATATATCAAGATCTTGCTAATGTAATTAGAAATCACATACATAAAAAGTAGGGTTTGTATAAATAAAAGTAACAATAGTGATAGTTGTTCAATTGGGCTGCGATCAATATGTGATGAGCAATAGGAATGTATTCCCATGACTTCATAACTCCACAGATTAGTTATACTTGTCAAACTATCATGACTCCTTCAATGCAAAATCTGTCATGTTATGTATCACTTAACCATCTCTTGATTTTGGTTTGGGTGAATTTCATTCATCTCCCCTACACCTCAGAGAGTTGCATTACTAACCCTTGTTTTGGGATCTCAACTTAATTATCCTAGTTACAGCTCTAGTTAATTAGAATAAGGTTGGTAGCTACAAATTATTATTGTTATCTCCTTTTCCTATTATCTACCTCTCTCCTAACCAAGTATAGAACACAGACGAGTTAATAACATCTGCACCCTTCAAGAAAGCCATCAAAACAAAGGAAATCACAATATATGAAAGAACACATATCTTGTATGACTTCACACTTAACTTGCTTTATTAATTCATCATTGTTCCCACAACCTTAGTTATAGGGCATATATAATCATGGTTATAACAACAATCAAAGATTCCACAGATGAAGGTATAACAAGGAACTTACAAATAATAAGATGAAAACCCAAAATTGCAAATCAATTTGAATATGTAAGAACAACTATCAATAACTACAAAAAAATAATGTATCAGAACACAAGAAATGTAATAACTATATAAAGTGCATAACTGAATAATAAAACCTCAAGGGAGCATTTATAAATACCTTACCTACAATTTGAGGCTTCAAGTCATAGTAATAAGAGCTTATTGTAAGCATATAAAGTTGTAAGACCCCTCAAAATATCAACCATTTTATTTTTGACCCTCTCATGGGTGTAATGTTGATTTTTGTCTTTAATTATGTTTTGGGATTTTAAAAGGGTATTTTGGAAAAGTTTTAGAATCTTTTCAAGGGGTTCTGGGTCAATTAATAATAATGAGGTAGTGAGGATCCACGATATTACCATGCTACAGAGGTTAGCCTCCGCAATATTAGCGTGTCACGGAGGCTACCCTCTAAAATAATGGCTTTACACGCTGATGTTTTAATTTTACCCAGGTTTTGTTTTATTCTCTTACGCTGAGGGGAATTTGGTCTTTTTACCCCTTGTACAACCCTTAAACATAAAATAGCCCTATCCTTTAGTTTTCAAAGATTAAATCATTCTCTTTTCCTATAAACTCAAAAGTCAACTGCATTCAGGGGTTTTTACAGTGAATTCATCATCCGGGCTCTAATCTTTGAATTTTTTTCAATTTTTCATATATTTCAGACTTGAATCTCATTCCCTAACTTTAATTTTACACTTTGGCATTTATTTTCCCATTATCCATATGGTTTGAATTAATTGGTTTGAAATTGGGTTGATAGGCTAACTCTTCCCATATTTTAAATTAATGATTTATGCTTTAAATTTATGGTTTTTGACCGAATGGGAACATTATTATGGGAATTGGAATGGGGAACTTAGGTTTTCCCCAAATTGATGATTTTTTATCTTGGTTATGGTATTAACCCCAACCCACTTTGTAAATTTGGTTTCTGGATAGGAATAGTTGTGTAATTCAACTTATTTATGAACCCATTTCATTAATGTATAATTGGTTGAAACATATTTGAAAGGCCCTTGGTGGCCTTGGTTTGGATTTTAACATTGAACTTAGGAGTCTGATGTTTACATGGATTGGTTTGGAAAGATTATATAAGCTTGCAAGCATAATTTGTATGATAATGCCAAGAGGTAATTGCCTTAATATAAGTATCCTGGGTTAATAGGTAGGTTTATGTGAAAATTGTTTTAAATTAGGCTTACAAAAATTGCATATCTTACCGTGAAGGTGTAGTCCCGAAGGACTAATACTGGAAACCATAGTTACTAGTATAGGGTCCTATATGATCGTGTGCTTGGTTCACTCATTACATTTTTGGAATGGCTAACCTCAAGTACATTCTTGGATGCTATTTTTTCCTATATGGACGATGTGAGATTGTTGATATATGGAAATAGGACTTCAGTATGCATTCCAATGCTTTGGTTTTACATTTGACTAGGGAGCCAGAGATGGATGTCAAAGATCTTTAGTGTTAGTCAAAGTATTTAGGGTTAACCAAGGCTCTGGTAGAGTTTACAATTGCTTTAAAATTTTGAGATTAAGAATTGGGGACCCCAAGTCTTTTATAGACACCTCATATCAAGGGATGGCATTCGGTTTATCAAGTAGTTCTCAGGCCAAAGTTGGTTTCATAGGTCTTTATCAAGGATTCTCGTCAATTTTAGAATTGGGTTGCTTAAGTGATATAGGCATATTCCTATGCTATATCATTCAAATCATAATGTGGTGCATGGATTTATTAGAGGATTAGCATTTCTAGTGTATTTTGGGTCAGAGCACTTAATATTAGCTTGGTTTTTTCTCTCAGGTTATTGTCCATGCAATGTCCACAATGAGTGCATATATTGAGGCTTATGAAGGTGATTGTAAGGAGATATTTCATTAGCTTTTTTCTATTGGTATTCAATCTGAGTGTGAGGATCCTCTTGGTGGAGGTCATTATCGCTTGCAGCCTATTCGTTCTATGTAGGTAGCATCTCAAGCAATGGGTGGATCTTAGGTTAGTTATGATGATTATAGTAGGAAGAGTTCTCATCAAACTTTGTGGGGTATTTGTTATAGAGCTTGGGCCATAGAGGCCATTTTGGATCTATAAAAGTAATATCTTAGAGTATTCTAGGATCTTGTTTTGGTTGTGCCGATATTGGATATTAGTCTAGAGAGTGTCCCACATGCTAGTTGATTGTTTTGACAGAGTTAGCATGTATTTCCCACTAGCCTAGAGTCTCTGAAGTATGTTATAATTATAAAGAGGATGGACATTTCAATAAGGAGTGACCTAAGCATCAATTAGTCAGCCGGTTGGGAACATATTGTGTTTCTCATTAGGTTAGGGCCTCAGGGGTTTGCTAGTACTACAGAGAGATTTTTCCATGGTCTATAGAGTGTCCCTAACATGGAAGTATTAGTCATTTAACTCAATTAGATTAGTCTAGTGGTATTATGGCACCTTATGTTGCAGGCAATGAGCTTAGCGCCTTGATTGATGATTCAAATGATTAGTCTGAGTTTGGACTCATTCAGATTCGTTCGCCTTCAGGAACATTGGGGATGTGACTTAGGATTTCACCATGATAAGTGCACCTTTTATTTTATGCCTTTACCTTTTTATTAATATATATTGGGGTTCTCGTACCCATTAATGAATGTATTCCTTAGTAGGCTTATATTTATTATTGAGTGCCTTGATAAACATTTCAAGATTATATGACTGCCCCAACATGATTTATTTTAGTAATGGATGGAGTAGATTTGTCTTGATATTTTTTCTCTATAGGTATGAAATTTGTGTTTGAGTCCCATCTACCAGGCGTATTGGCCTTATTGTGTCCCTAGAGTCATTAATGCTATTGGTGATTATTTTTTATACAACCTATCACCTATTTTGATGTTTATATTGATATTATTATTGTTGTTTTTTTGATGTAATTGATCCTTGCTTGGTAGATGGCTAGAATATTAGTATATAGTTAGAGTTTTCCTTTTCTTTGTGGTTCTTATTCATTGGCTTGGCATCTAGTTGGGTTGGATATTTTCTCTCTTATAGTAAAGTGAGGTTGGTTATTTTTCTCTTCTGTTGGGAATACTAGATTAGTTTTTGAGTGAATTATTTTATTGGAGGTAAGAAGACCTTCCATGATTTTGTTATAGTTCTAGTGTTGGCAATTTAGTTATATTACCCATTCTCGAGTTTGGGATTTTGGGACTTATCTCCTGGGTTGCAAAATTTTAGAATTCGCTATCCCTCTCCATGTATCCTATTTTTGAGGCTGACCAATTTAGTGTTCGTTCTTCCAATTTGTCTAGTTCATCACCCCATAGTTGTATTGATGTTAATATTGAGAAGTCTTGGATTTGTCCTTCTTGTTGTTGGATTTGTCTCTTGGTGGTGTTTTGCTTTTTGTATTAGTGTGGAGTTTGATACACTATTCTTTTCATGATGTTGTTCTTGTCTAAATTGAGTTAGAGAGTTAGAGATAGGCGATCTCTCTTATGACCACTTTTTAAGTTGGCAAATTAAAAATTCTTTATCTTGAGTTGCTTAGTTCACTTTCCAATAGTGGTCTTCACCTTAGCTTTGGTGTCGAGATTTGTACTTTCTTCCTAAGTGAGGTAATTCATAGGTTGATTGAGTTAATATTGTCCTACTTGGGTTTATTCAGGAAATCCTCATTTCAAAATTTTTAAATCCTAATAAGACTTGGTGGAGTACTTCTACTTGGTGATATATACCTATGGTTATTTTTGCCGATATGGAGCATTAAAATAATAAGTTTCCTGCTAAAGTTACATTTCTTTGAGTTACTAGAGTTTTTCCTATTACAAGTGTAGTTTGTAGCTTTGGTGAGTTCTTCAGTTTATTTTTGTGGTTTATTCCCTCTAGTGGATATGGAATTAGTTCTTTGTGTTTTCAACTGGTGTTTTATCCTCCATTCTAATTATTGTTCTGCATCGATATTTTGAGCTCTATAGTGGATTTGGAGTTGGTTGCTTTTGTTGTTACCTGGTAATTTTTCCTCTGTTGTGATTTTGTTCATCAACTACATTTAAATTTTGGCTTAGCATGATTTGTAAGGATATGTCTAACTTGGATTGTAAGGTTGATTTGAGTATTTGACGTTAGTTCAGACATGTCTACTCAATTTTACATTAGATGCCTTGGAATGGAGATTCAAAGATTATCATAAATGCAATGTATGATGCTTACCCATCTTCAAGTTTAGTTTGGGTAGTTGAGATTGAGCAGTTCATCCTTGGTGTCAAGAATTTAGTTTGGAATTGTAGAGCTTGGGTGCAACCTTCATTTTTAGATTTTCCTCAGTTGGGGCTTCATCTATAGTCTTTTGAGCCTACTCCGTGGTTACCTACTAGGTCTTTTTCTATTAAAATGGATTATGATTAACAGGTGTTATGCTTTGGATGGATTCAAATTTTCTTCATTCTAGGTTGATGGGACATCATGAATCGGATCGTTCAATGGTGAGTAGTTGTGCATCGGACTCTGGGGTTTCTATTTCAAGTGTTATCCAAACCATTTATACATTGACATAGGTTGTAGACCTTGGCTATCTTCTTTTATGTGCCCAGGTAGCACCTTATTGGTTTATCCTCATATTTTCCATCATGGATTTTCGATGAATTAGCTTCAGTTTTTCAAGGTTAGTTTGATGAGATTACTCAAAAAAGAATCAGATGATTTTCTTCCTTGTATGGAGTGGCTAATAGGTTTGGAAAGGAAAAAGAAGGTTATATTTGGATTTGGAATTGGTCGCATAACTCATGCCTTGGTTTGACTTTGGCTTGGATGAGTTTTGTTTAAGTGTGTTGGTATTATTGTGGTATCAGTGTGTCATGGTTTGATTTGCGTGCATCAACCTTCCTCAGTTCAGTCGATAGCAAATTGGTTGTTGAGATTGAGTGTTAGTTGTTGAGAAGAAAAAAAAGAAAGTTGGTTGATAAAGAAATACCTGTGGCAAAATCCCTTGGATGTATTGTCTATTCTTAGAGGTTATCTAGTGTGTCGTTCTCAAACATGAGGGCTAAAAATCTCATCCATTTAAGCTTTTGAGATCTTTCTATCCACTGACTATCGCGGATAAGAGTCTTTTTAATATTAGATATTGTAATGACCCTCAAGGTTATTTGCTCAATTTGTTTGTATTTCTGGTATTTCAAGCCTCCCTATAGTGGCTATAGGTCATTTATGACCTATTAGAACCGTCGGTTCTAATATCAAATAGTTCATTTGGATTTTAAGTTCATATTCCTATTTTGGAGCTTTTGTTGCTTTGGATTTAGTCTCAGAACAAACTCCTAGAAGACCTAAGATAAGGATTCCAACAATGCCATTAACTCTGAAATGTTGATTTTAGGCTAGGGGGATCCTTGATTCAAGTCCCATGCTTCTAAACTCATTTTGGGCTATTGGGCAGAGTAAGTGAAAATTTAAACTATAGGTATGGGCCCTATATATGGTCAAAATAATTTGAGATGAAAATTTTGATAATACTATTGAGTCAGAACGTCGAATATGGTATCATAGCATATTTATATTAGGCCTATTGGGTTTTGAATGAATCCTGAACACCCAGCCAAAGTCTATTTTGGACTTAGCAAAATCTGGTGCATCAGGTAACTGGTGAGGATAACACAATCCCTTGCGCAATCATCAGATATGCAACAATGTGTCTTTTAAGTGACACTAGATATCTAGTCAGTAATTGCATATGCGATGATCAGTCTGCTCAAGCGGATATTGCAAAAGTGATATTGGGTTCGTGTAAGTGATACCTGTCTCCTCTGCCAGATCGTGTAAAAGAGTGTTGTCACTCAAGCGACACCTAGTAGCTCTAAATGCCTTCTTCCCCACCTGATTTTCTATTAATTTTTCTGCCATTTTACACAAAATTGGGGGCTCAAACAGATGAAAAAGTGGAAAATCATCCAAATAAGTTAAGGTAAGCTGACCTTACTATTGTTATTCATTTCCGATTGATTTTCCCTTTGATTTCCCTTCAAATTCTTTGTAAAATTCTTTGAAATTAGGGCTTGAATTCCTACACTTTACGGGTCGATTGGAGACTCGAATTATGCTCCATTTATTCTTAACTTTTGGGCATAACTTCCTTGTCCTGGTCGGTGGATGTATGTGTGATGCTTTGTCCGCTTAAGTGGAAATTACGTAAGCATCCTATGGTTTTCATAAGCGATATCCAGCCTTACTGATAGATGGCGTGAATGATAGGTGAGTCACTTAAGTGACTATTGCAGACGCAAAAGGGTTGTCGCTTAAGCGACACCTGCACTATGCAATCCTATATTTCCATTATATTTTCTATCACTTCTTTCACTATTTTTACACCTAAGTTAGAGCTTAAAGATAGGGAAAAGTAGGAAATCATCATCAATGGTGGAGGTAAGCTAACCTAAATCTTCTTGGTCATTTCCTATTGATTTTTCATTCAATTTCCATCCTTATTCTTGAAAAATTTCTTAGAAATTAGGGCTTGAATTCCTAAACTTTAAGGGTTAATTTGTGATAAAAATTATGCTACATTTGTGCTTAACTTTTGAGCACAACTCCTTGTTTTTTGAGGGACCTCGTGACTGATTTGTAAGCCCCGCGGGCCCTTTTTTGACCCAAAATTTGTCTTGACCCTTAATATAAGAATATGGGTCTCATTTAATTCTAATAGTTTATAGATTACTATTTTGATTGGGTGGGAGCATTTTGGGATCACTGAGTAATGATAGATAATTTGTGGATGATTCAATAGTTGCTATTCAATTTTGAGGTAGGCTTCCATCAATTCTTCTTCTTTAGATGGTGTTTGATATATGTTGTCTGTAATTTAGGGATGTTAGGATGTGATTGTGGGTAGAAAACTATGACTTAACCTAATTTTGAGTTTAGGTATTAGAAGGATATTTGATCCTTAAGTTGAAATACTTATAATACTTATGCAATTTTATTACCTTTTTTTTTTTATAGATAGAGCTAATTCATAGTATGATTATGATACTATACTACATAAAGAATGTAATTTACATATTGGAAGCATGATTAGCATAATTGGTCTTATTTGGACCTTTAGGCTATCTTGAAATCATAAATTAGGAGTAATTAGCTTAGTTACTCATGTGTAAGGTGAATTTGTCTTTGTGGCGCTTGTTTGGAATAAAGTTTCCTTAGTTACATAAGCTAGGTGAGTTTCCCTAATCACTCATGTTAGGGTAGAATTGGTCTTATTTGTGTATGTTGGGAGAAATTGCATTAGTTGCTATTTTTAGGTGGGATTAACCTAGTAGATTGTGACTGGGAAGGAAGACAATTTTAGGGAAATTTTTGGATTATTAAACATCTAGAAGTGACTTTAGATACCTTAGCCTAGCCTAGGATAAAAGTGCATCTAAAATGGAGTTTTGGGGATTAGAAGTGGTCTCCTCCAACCGACCTTAGGGCAAGACCTATGTTACATTTTTTTAGATTTATTTACATATGTAGCATGATTAGACTCAGTTGGGTTTAACTAACCCTTAGTATGACATGTAATACATTATTTGGTAGATTACCTTTCCCTAAAATAAGATGTTATAGTTATGTCGGTTATGTATATATCGGCCCTAAGGGTGTGATTATGATGTTATATTTATGCCCCTTATATATATATATACATATTGGGCCTAAGAATGTGATTATGATGCTATGGTTATGCTGGATATATATTGGATCGAGGGCCATAATTATGATATTTGTTAGGTTCTAGAAAGTATTTTATCTTTGTAAAGAAAATGGTCATAGTTTATAGATGCATTGATGCTTATAATTGTACTGTGTGAATATTGGTGATGTTCATGCATAGATTTGGCACAATCATGATCACTTTGAAGGAAAATAATATGATCCCAACTAAAATATGGTTTTATTCCTCCTTTCCTAAAAAGTGATTTATTTCCACTTTTCACCTTTAAAATAAATGTCTTCATAATAAGAATTTTACCATCTAAATGAATAACTTATGAGCCTTTGAGCATAAAAATGATGTTATAGAGATTTGACCAAGATAGATTTTGGTCTACTGTTTCTACTCCTATTTACCCTGATCGACAGAGATTCCAACATTTTCTATATTTCTATGATAATTTTGTCCCAAAGATTACCCCAGGCAATGGGTACATGGATCTACACTCTTTCAACTGTGGATTTAGCCATGACCTTATATATATATATATATACTCTATGTGTGTGTATGTATATATATATATACATATACATTTATCTCCATTACTAAATGAATATGTGATTGATTATGATATTGATGATATGAGTTCTGGTTCAAGTTTAATGATTCATGATATTGATGATATGATGTTATACATTGGGTTACTTATGGAAGTCGGAATGGACATAGTATTAAGTATTTTATATTTGCATTAATTCATTCACATGCTTTGCCTATCACAATATGCACTTATATATATATATATATACCAGCCTTATGAAAGGTTACATAGGGATAGATATGAGTATTGCTTGCAATGTATTATGTGGAGCTTGTATCTATTAGCCTTATAGGGGTTTAAATAGGTATAAGCTTAGACAATTATTTGTTGAATGTTGATTAGACCTTCTAAGCCTATGATGGTGGTGGTTTATGAAAGGCCTAGTTAGGTAATATTTGTCCATACTAGCTGGTTACCTTGTATGGTTATTATTATTATGGTTAGTATGTGATGGGTTGATTATTAGACTGGTATTAAGATTTAAAGTATGCTTCTTATTTTTTAATCTTATGGTTATATATTTTCATGCATAATTATTCCATGGTTTGGAATTAAGGCTTTACACCATGATATTCTTATTCTTTTCTTTAGGATTGCCTTATTATGGTAATTATCTCATGCTTAGACGTATGGATTAGCGGCCCTAATTATTTTAACACTAGTTCCTACGATGATTGGGAGGCTTCAGGATACTAGTGTGATGACTTAGATTGTACCTTGAGTTAACCTTATTTATAAACATATGTATATCTATATATGTGTAGCTGTGGTATTGCCATATATCCCTTCTTTTCTTTATTTATTCATGTTGTATATTCATTCCCTGGCCTTGTATGCTATAATATATCCTCCCTTGATCATTCTTCATATATTGGACAGTGATATATGGTATAGTGTTGAGGTTCCTGAGTATGGACAGAAGGGGATAGTTCATCCTTAATACCTCCTTAGCCGACTATGTTAATTTTTTGTATAAGAATATGATAGTTTATCCTTATTATCTCATTAGTTTTATTATGCAGTTTACTAGATATTTGGATGTAGCTAACATTCCTGCTTGCATGCTATTTATATTTTCATTATCTTTTGAGCTTTACGTATAATTTCCTACTGAGTACTATGTGCTGGTACTCATACTACACTTTTGCAGCCTTTAGATTATAGTACAGGTTTTTTCCTTTATTGTGTGTGTCGTATAGAGCAGCTCTGGTATGGATATATAAGGTTAGCTCTTGGCATGTAGAGTATTGTTATTCCCTATCATATGTGCTAAACTAGTCACTATGTTGTATTCAGAGATAGGTTGTATCAGTATATTTATATTGTACTTCATTTTGTTTGTCTTATTACATTAGAAACTCTTGTATTGATTCTACTATGTTTTGGGTTTATCTTATGTAGTTTAACTTTTTATTTTAATTATTCCATATTTTCCTTACATTTCTATTGGTAGTCCATTAATAGTAGTTCAAGACTATGGGTCAACTTACCTACTAGTAGGTTATAGTAGGAGCCATCATGACCTGAGAAATCAGGTCATGAAAAATTGGTATCGTAACCTAGGGTTAACATGCATTCTAAGGAAATACTATTCTTGACTCCTTGCCATGTATACATAATTTGATAATTCTTAAGTCCATTCTTAGACTTTATTCTATCGCATATGGGTGATATGAGAATTTCAATAAATGCGGATGGGATTTCAGCACACATTCCTAAAGCTTCAGCACAACATCTGACTAGGGAGTCAGTGATGAATGTTGAAGACCTTCAGTTTCAGTCAAAGGGTTTGGGGTTATCCCAGGATCCAATAGAGTTTGTCTTTTAAGATTCAGTATTGGGGAATCTGAGCCACTATATGGCTGCATCACAACTGGGGATGACATTTGGTTCATTGAGTAGTTCTCAAGCTAGAGATAGGTTTGTTGGTGTTCAATAGTGTTCCTTATTAGTTTCATAGTATGAGATTGGGTTTCTTGAGTTGGACAGACATATTCCTATACTATATCCTTCAGAGCATGATATGGTGTGTAGATTTATTAGAGGATTAGAATTTCTACTCCATTTAGCATAAAAGCATTTGATGGAAACTGGGTATTACTTCCCTCAAGCTATTGATTAGGTAAGGTCCATAGAGAGAGATTGTATTTAAGACATATATAAGGGGCATTACCAGATTGTGCCATTGTAATAATGCTATTGATATTTCATCCGAGTGAGGATCCTTCCATCTGAGGTCAACTTTATATGTAGCCTATTGGTTCTATGCAGGAATTATTTTAGATCTTAGGTAGCTCTCAGATGAGTGGTTGTGTTCATAGTTGGCAGAGTTTTCATCAAACATTGTAGAGGTTTTGGTATGGGTCTCTAGGCTGTGGTGGCTATTCTATATTAGGAGGGGCAATATCTCAAAGTATTTTGAGGGCTTATTTTTGTTGTAGTGAGATAGGATATTAGTCTAGAGATTGCCTCAGACTTAACTAGAGTTAGCATATATTCCTTACCAGCCTAGACTTTTTAGGGTTTATTATGATGTAGGATGGTTGGTCATTTTTCTTAGGAGTTCCATTAATATCAGTTGGTCAGTTAATTGGGGTCAACTCATATTTCTTGCCAGGTTAGAGCTTCAAGGTTTTGGAAACTAGTCTAGAGAGTTTCCTTGGTGTGATATTATTTGTATTTCAACTCATTCAGATAAGTCTCACGGTATTTGAGGAACCATATTTAGAGGAAGTGTGCTTAGCATATTAATTGATAGTTTTGATTCTTAGTTCGAGTTAGGATCTATTTAGATTAGTTATTCCTTGAACCCATCAGATATGTGATTTAGGACTTTACCCTGATTGGTGCACTTTTAATTATTGCCCTTACATTTTTTATTATAAGTATTTGGATTCTCATATAAATCGATGATTATGTACCTTGGTAAATTTATACATCAATTATTTTGTGTCCTAATATAGAGTCTATGATTAAATGGCTACCTTCATAGATTATCTTTTTTAGTAGTGGATGGAGCGGGTTGTATTGATATTTTTCCCCTATGGGTGTAGTATTTAGCTTCGAGTCATATTTATCTTGGCTTATTGATATTCTTATCGCCCTATAATGGTACTTGTAGTTGATTTCATTTTAGGATACCACCTATCTTTTATACTGGTATTTGTGTTACTGTTGCCATTATTGTCATTATGTGGTGTTAATTGATCCTCTCTTGGTACATGGCTTAATTATTAGTATCTAGTTTGAATTCCATTCTTTGTGGATCTTATTTATTGACTTAGACCTCTTGTTAGGTTGGATGATTTCTCTCTTGTAGTGAGGTTAGGTTGGTCATTTTTCTTATTTGATGGTTGTTCTAGATTGGTTATGGAGTGGATTATGGCATTGAAGGTAAGATGACCTTCTGTGGTTCTTTTATGGTTTTTGGGTTAGCAATTATGTTGCTTGTTTTTGAGTTTGTGATCCTGGACTTGACTCTTAGTTGTGACGGATTTTGAATTGGTAATCTCTCTCTATGTAGCTTATTTTTGAGGTTGACTAGTTTGGGGTCCATCATATCAATTTATCTAGTTCATCACTCAATAATTGTTTTGATATTGATGTCGAGAAGACTTGAATTCGTATTTTAGGTTGGTTAGATTTGTCTTTTGGTGATGGTTAGCTCTTCGTACTGGTGTATAGTTAGACAATATGTTCTTGCCATGATGTGGTTCTTGGTTAAGTGGAGTTAGAGATTTAGATATAGGTGGCCTTTCTTATTACTACTTCTTAGTTGGAAAATTGTGAATTCAGTATCTTGACTTACTTGATTCACTTTTTGGAAGTGGTCTTGACCATGGCATTGGTGTCGATATTGGTACATCTTCCTTGAGATGTAATTCATAGGTTGATTTGGTTAAGGTTTTCCCATTTGGGAGATTTGGAAAATAGTTTTTTTAGAATTTGTTCGGTCAAATAAGACTTGGTGGAGTGCTTATCCTTATTGTTATGTGCCTATGGGTATTCTTTACTAAGATAGAGTATTTGATTGACCAGTTCCCACCTAAAGTTGTATTTCTCTAAGTTGTTAGAGTTTTGATTATCTTTAGTACAGTTAGTAGCCTTTGTGAGTTCTCAGATATGCTTTGTCATTTTGTGTCCTCTAATGGATAGGGAGTTGTTTTTTCATGTCTTCGGTTAGTGATTTATCCTTCTTTGTGATGTTATTTTATAGCTATATTTCATGCCCTCTAATAGATATGGTGTTAGCTGCTTATATTTTCAATTTTTTTTGTTGTGATTTTGTTCTTCAGCCATGTTTCGATTTTGGCTCAATATGATTTAGTAAAGTTATGTAAGATTTGGACAGTAAGGTCGATTTGAGTATTTAGCCTTAGTTCAGGCTTTTTGGCTCAATTTTAAATTTGATGCCTTAGAATGGCGATTTGGAGTTTATGATTGATTGGGACCGTGGATTCTTAACCATCTTCAGGTTCGGTTTAAGTAGTTGATATCGAGCGGTTCAACCTTGGTGTCGAGGTTTAAATTTGAAGTTGTAGAGCTTGGGTGCAGCATTTTTCTAGATATACCTTAGTTGGGATTTCATCTATATGTTGGTTAAGCCTACTACATGGATACATACACGGTTATCTTCAGTTCAGATGGATTATGGTTGATAGTTGTTCAAATGATAGTCTATGGACACGGTGTTGGTTCCTTCAGGTTTACCTTAGTTTTCAATTTTCCTCAAAATTCGTTAATGGCTTACTTAGCGGGAGTAGTATGATTGAGTTGGATTCCATATGGCTTTATTCTCGACTGCTAGGACATCCTGGAGCAAATCGATCAATACTGAGTAGTTATACTTCAGAATCTTGGTTTCAAAATTTCATAGTCGTTCAGACCTGTTGCAGCATTGCCATATATTGCAAAGATTGGTTATCTCTATTTTTGTACCCAGGTAGTGCTTTATGTGTCTACTCTTATTCTTCCAAGTATGGATTTTTTGTTGATCATCTTCTGTTCTTCGAAGTTAGTGTGATGGAATTGCATGGATAGGACCTGAGTGACTTTATTCTTGGTTTGGAGTGGATAACAGGGTTGGAAAGGCAAAAGTAAGTTATATTTCGATCTGGAATTGGTTTCATGGTTCATGCCTTGGTTTGCCTTTGGCTCATATGAGTTTTTATTTGAATGTGTTGGTATCCGGGTGGTACTAGTATGTCATGATTTAGATTTGTGCGCATCATCCTTCCTCGATTTAGTTGGTAGGTAGTCAGTCGTTTAGGTTAAGTTTTGGTTGTTTGAGAATTGAAGAAAGGACGTTAGTTGAAAAAGAGAAACCTATGGTAAATCCCTTGGAGGTGTTGTCTCTTTATGGAGGTTATTAGGGGAGTCATGCTCAAAGCATGCAAGCCCATTACCTCGTTCCTTTAAGCTTTGAGACCTTTCTATCAATTGATTTTTGTGGACAAAATTCCTTTAAGTAGCGGATATTATAATGACCCTCCAGGTAATTTACTCAATTTGCATGCATTTCCAGTAGTTTGAGCCTTCCCACAATGGCTACAGGTCGTTTATTACCCTCCAGAACTATTGGTTCAATTATCAAATTGTTCATTTGGATTTTAGGCTCATTTCACTATTTTTGAGCTTTCGACATTTAGGACTTGGTCTCAAACCAAATCTCCTTGTAGAGGTCATGACATCGGATAAGAATTTTGACAATGCCATCAGCTTTGAACCATTGATTTTAGGCTAGGTGACCCTTGGTTTAGGACCTGAGTCTTTCGAACATATTTGGGCTCTTGGCCAAATTATGTGAAAAAAGGAACTATAGGTATGGGCCATATATTTAGTTAAAACAATATCTGATCAAAGTTTTGATGGTTCAATTGAGTCCAGAACATCAAATTTGGTGTGGTAACATATTTGGTTTGTGTATGGGGTTTCAAAAGAATCTCGAGCACCTGGTCAAAGTCCATTTCGGACATAGAAAAATCTTATGCATTAGGTTACTAATGCAACTGCTTAAGCAAATATAGTGTCACTTAAGTGGACTCTGTGTATGCGACATGGAGTCTCTTAAGTTACATTGGCCATCTAGTCGGTGGCCGCTTACACGATGCTTTGTCCGCTTTAGCAGGCATCATATATGAGGCCTATGATTCACATGAGTGATACCCGACCTTACTGACATATCTCCTATGCGATGAGTAAGTCACTTACGTGACACTTGGCACTATTCAATCCATTTTTTCCACCCAACTTTCTATAATTTCTTCCACTATTTTACACGTAATTGAGAGCTTAAAGAGATTTAAATGTGGAAAATCCTTCTCAAAGATTAAGGTAAGCTAGCCTAACTCTTCTCGGTCATTTTCCATTAATTTTCCCTTCAATTTCCATCCTAATTCTTGGTAAAATTCTTAGAAACTAGGGCTTTAAATCCTAGACTTTGACCCAAAATTTGACTGGACTCTTAATATAGCAATATGGGTCTCATTTTACTTCTCACAATTAGATTACTATTTTTATAGTGTGATGATATTTTTGGATCGTGGAGTGAATACGGATCATTTGTGGATGATTCAATGGTTGTTGATTGGTTTCGAGGTAGGCTTTTGTAAACTCTTATTTTTGAGACGGTGTTTGATATATTTTGCATGTTATATGGGGATGTTAGGAGGTGATTTTTTGTAGAACACCATGACTTAGCCTAAATTGTAAGTTTGGGGGTAGAAGGGTATTTGACCCTTAAGTTGAAATACTTATTATACTTTTATAATCCTATTACTTTATTCATACGAGCTAATATGTAGTATGATTATGATATTTTCTTAGATATGGATTGGGATTTAGATATTAGAAGCATTATTTGTTTGACTGGTCTTATTAGACCATTTAGGGTATCTTGAAATCATAAATTAGGAGTAATTAACTTATCTACTCAAGCATTAGGTGAATTTGGCTTCCTCAATTGTCTTTGGAATGGAATTACCTTATTGGCTTAAAGCTAGGTGAATTGCCGTAATCACTCATGTTAGGGTGCAATTGGTCTTATTTGCATAAGTTTGGGGAAATTGCACTATTTGATATTTTTTAGTTGGATTAACCTAGTTATCATGATTGGGAAGAAAAACTATCTAAGGGCTATTTATGTCTTATTCAACATCTAAAAGTGATTTGCGATACCTTATCCTAGCCCGAGATAGAACCATGTCTAAAATGGATTTTTAGGGATTAGAACTGGGCTCCTCCGACCCATCTTAGGCCAAGATATGTGCTAGCTTTTGTTGACTTATTAACGCATGTTAGCGTGATTAGATTTATTTGAGGTTAATGAACCCTTAGTATGATGTTTAATACATTTTTGGGGGATTGCAATGGCCTTTTTCCAAATTATAATGCTATGGTTATGCCGATTAAATATATATTGAGCCTATGGCCATGATTATGATGTTATGGTTATGCTGATTATATAATTATTTGTCCTAAGGACTTGTTTATGATGCTATGGTTACTTAGGATATATATGAGCTTAAGGCCGTGATTATGATATTGGTTGGGTTCAAGAAAGTATTTTATCCTTGTAGAGGAACTGATCGTAGTTTATAGACACATTGATGCTTATAATTGTAATGTGTAAATACTAGTGATGGCATGCATATATTTGGTAAAATCATGATCACTTACATGGTAAATGGTACGATCTTATCTAAAATATGGTTTTATTCCTCTTTTCCTAAAAAGGGATTTATTCCCACTTTTAACCTTTAAAATGGATTTCTTCATAAAGGGAATTGTATCACCTTAATGAATAACTTATGAGCCTTTGATACTAAAAATTATGTTAAAGATATTTGACCAAGAAAGATTCTGGTCTATTATTTTTCTACTACTATTTAGCCCATTCATGAGATTCCTACCCGTTTATACATTTATAAGATAATTTAGTCCCAAAGTTTTCGCCGAGCAATGGGTTTATGGATTTACACTTTTTTAGCCATGGTTCATGTCGTTCACTAATATACACACACACATACATATATATAACTCTGGTGTTGAATGAATAGGTGATTGATGATTAGAGTTCTGGTTTAAGTTCGGCTGTTGATGATGATATTAATGATATGAGTTTTGGTTCAAGTCCACTGATTGATGATGATATTGATGATATGATATTATACACTGGGTTACTCATGACATTTGGATCGATCATGGTATTATATATTATAACTTGGCATTCTTTCTTACACGCTTATTGCCTATCACCAGTAAGTGCCTATATCTATTAGGCTTATGAGGGGTTGCATAGGTATAGGTTTGAGTGTTGCTTGAAGTATATTGTTTGGAGATTTTATCTATCACTACTTCGAGAAGAGCCAATATTCTTTCAATAATCTTACGAGATATATTAGGAATGTCTTTGTTTTCTGGTCAAGGTTTGTATTTAGCTATGGTAGATCTTATGGGTGTGTTTCATAGGTATAGGCTTGAACTATTGTTTGCTGAATATTAATTGGATGTTCTGAACCCATGATGGTAGTGGTTTTTGAAAGGCTCAATTAGGTATTGTCTGTCCAGACCATCCAGTTCGCTTGTATTATTATTGATATGGTTAGTACATGGTGGGTTGACTAATGGACTAGTATTGAGATTTGAGGTATGATTCTAATTTATTCATCTAACTGGTATTGATATTTGAGGTATGATTCTAATTCTATAATCTATTGGTTATGTTATCATGCATGATTGTTTCATGGTAGGCATTATGGTTTAGAACCTGATATTCTAATTCATTTCTTATGATTGCATCATTATGGTGATTATCTCATGTTTGGACGTATAGATTAGAAACCCTAATTATTTAAGCACTAGCTCCTACTATGATAGGGAGGATTGGAGATGCTAGTGTGATGACTTGGGTTGTAAACATATGAATATAAACATATGAATATGCACCTTTGTGTAGCTATGGTATTACAGTATATCACTTTCCCCCTTTATTTATTCATGTTGTATATTTATTCCTTAGCCTTGTGTACTATTATATATGCTCCTTCACTTATTATTTGTATATTGAACAGTGATATATGGCATAGTGTTACGCTTACTGAGTATGGATAAAAGGGGATAGTTCATCCTTAATAGTTCCTTAGCCTTATTTTGTTGGTTTCTTGGATAAGAATAAGATAGTTTGTCCTTATTATCTCATTAGCTTTGTTATGTAGTTTGCCAGATATTTGGGTGTAGCTTACATGCTATTTATACTTGTGTTATATTTGGACCTCAGTTAGCAGTTTCTAACTATGTACCACGTGTTAGTACTTATGCCACACTTCTGTAGCATATAGATTATAGTATGGGTTGTCGCTGTTGTTGTGTATGCGGTGTGGAGCGGCTATGGTTCAACGATATAGGGTGAGCTCCTAGCATGCAGGGTATTTTTATTCTCCCTCTTATGTGCTAGAATAGTCTCTATGTTGTAATCAGGGATGGATTGCATCAGTATATTCATTTTATACTTTGTTTTGTAAGTCTTATTACATTAGAAGCTCTCGTATTGATTCTACCAGGTTTTGGGACTATCTTGTGTATTATAGCCTTTGATTCCATTTATTCCACATTCTCCTTCCATTTCTCTTGGTAGTCCATTACTATTAGTTTTGGACTATGAGTCAACTTGCCCATTAGTGGGTTATAGTATGCATCACCATGACCTTAGAAATTGGGTAGCGACAAATAGTTACCAACATTTTAGTTTTAGTTTCATTTGTATCCTCCACATCCGCAGTATTATTCCCCACATCATCAACCATAGGCCTATGTGGATCAACAATGGCCTTATTACTCTGAGTCGTAATAGTTAGGCTATGACTGTCGTTCAATGGATTCTGAATAGTGTTGATAAAAAGAGTTCCTAATTGATGCTACTTTATTGTGGTAGACATCTGCCTAAACTATTCCACAACCTGCTTAATAGCAATTGCTAGCTACTCTACCTTTAGGCTCAACCTTAAAATATCTACCTTAATTTCATTAAGGCAACTCTGTTGTCTGTCTAAACACTTCACAATATTAGCAAGCAACACTTCCATTCTCAGGCTTCCTGACTCAACATCTTAGTTCATCAGTGCAATATAAACGCCACTCTTATCCTTGTAGTCACATTTCCTCCTCTATTCACTATCATACTCTTTACTCATGTCCCTATACCTGTCTCCTTAGTAGTTCCGACCTTGATTCCCTTACCGCGAATTCCAAGTGTCCTGATTAGACCCTTGGCCCTTGGCTTAAAAACCTGCTATCTCTCTATCCTAATACTTTGCTTTTCTCTTTGAATCTGAATCTTCATGTCTAGAAGCCTTACCTTGAGTACTGAAAACATTTACCTTTTCAGATACTATTGCTGTAAACTAGTTTGTAAGTGGGCCAATCTTGGTTCTCAGCTATGCTATCCCTTGAGAAATAATCTCATCAAGTGTTCTCTGCTCACTAAAAGTACTAATCACATAAGAACCGGCTAATATATCTGTCACCCGCGTATACCGCCCTCGGTTGGTTTTAGTGATTCAGTATAAGATTTTCAAAGAATGATCCCAGTGAAGACTTATGAAGGCTCCACTTGTAATAGTATCATCTATATCCTTTGTATTTGCATTCAAGGCTCTGTAGAATATCACAATAAAGTGTCTCCCTATGATTCTATGATTTGGATCATTCATCAACTTCTTGTTGAACCTCAACTATGTCTTATAATTTGCCTCTGAATGTAATTGTCTGAAATTATATATCTCATCCTTTAATTTAAACTGGGAAAAATTTGTCGAAGAATTGTGTCCTCAACTCATTCAAAGTGGTAATAGACCCATGAGACAAATCTTCTAACCACAAAGTCACCTATTTTGTCAGAGAGAATGTGAACAACTTAGTCGTATAACCTCCTGACACACCCTAAGGAGATCATACAAAGTGAAAATCCCTACAAATTTATAAGGTGCATGTTAACATCATTAGTAGGAAAACCAATAAATACTCCCTTCAAGTTCAACAACTAGATTATTGTGCTCTTAATATCAAATTTTATCCATTAGGGAAACTCTTGAGAAAGTATTGCACCAGTTTCAATTGGTTCAACATACCCCAAATCTTTGTCTAGATCATCATATACTGGTAAATATTGCTGAATGGGATGTTGACCTATGTTACTTCTTATTCTATCACTATCAAGTACGGATCAATATTTTTTGTACTCCTGTCTAGTCTGTTCCTACATCACTGCTCGTCGAGCAGCTACTTTTCTATCATTTGCTTCATTTATTAAGCGAACACTAACTGGCTTTGCAGTTTTGTGAGCACCAAAATAGAATCAAAATTTTGGAGCATGGAGTGATAAAGATGAAACCGATGAAGGAATAGAATATGCAAATATGTGCTTCATGACAACGGGTGAATCCAACGAGGTAAGACTACATGATTGTCATAATTGTAATACTCTTGACTCAAATTTTTATATGATAACTGAAGAGATTCAAAATTTTATAGATGAATATAACAAGCTCGCTCAAGAGAAGAAAAGCTGAGAAGCTCGATTTAAATGAAAACTCAAAAAGGAACAAAGCATGTATCAAATAGAAATTGAGGCATAACAAATTGCAGTTGACTTACTTCATGAAGAGCTTAATGATGTAAAAGTAGAATTAAAAAGTTCCAAGAGATCACCAAGTCACAGTTTTTTTAGATCAAACTATTTTTAAAACAATCCAAGTTCCTCATCAGAATTATTTAAATCAGCAAAGACCTCTTTCTTATCTCAAGGTCCTGTTTGTTTTATCTATAGATAGGGAGGGACCAAATCCTACATTTTTAGGCATAAGCCTAAAAGTGTGTCAGCTTGGAAGCCTAAAGAAAGTACATCTAAGCCGCAAGAACACAAGACCACAAGGGTACCTAAATGAAATATATCTTATTCTGCAGGAGCATATTCGTAAGAGCTATAAAAAGGTAATGTGGGTGATTGATAGTGGATGTTCCGTACACATGATTGAAAAGAAAGAAAATTTCTCTGCTCTAGAGAAAATTGATTACGGATTATTTAGATTCAGTTACAATGCTAGTGACAATGTCATCGAAGTCAGCTCAGTAAAGCTCAACTCCTTGTGTGAAGTTATTGAAGTGTATCTAGTAAATGGCCTCAAACATAACCTGCTCAGCATTAATCAGCTGTGTGATACCAAATTTAGAGTCTCCTTCAAAGCTAGAAGTTGCTCAATCAAACACGACAAAGGAGACATCTCTCTCATCGGTAAACATTTTGAAAATATTTATGTTTTAAATATTCTTAATTTTTCTACTTTAACCTGGCTCACTGTACAAACCAATGATATTTAGTTATGGCACAGAAAGCTTGGGCATATAAGTATGCATATTATATTTGATGATTCTAATCACTCTCCTATGAGTTGAGTATTGATAAATAATAGGTGAGTAATTTATAATCTGGAACTAATACTAGCACAACCTATGAGCCATCATATGACGAGTCAACTATACCCCCTCAAGTGTCAGCTCCCATAGCAGAAATAGTCAAACTGTGGAAACATAATGCTAGCTATCCAAATGAATTTATCATTAGGAATCCATATGATTGGATGTTAATAAGATCATCACTGAGAAAGCAAGAGTTTGTTGCCCTTCTATCTCAAATTGAACCAAAAAAGAATAAGGCCTTCAAATATGAATCATGGGTCAAAGAAATTAAGGAAGAATTGGACCAATTTAAACGAAATCAAGTTTGGACTCTAGCTGAAAGACCCAAGAACTGCATAGTAATTAGAACTAGATGGCCTATAGAAACAAATTAAATCAAGAAGGTAAAGTTTTCAAAAACATAGCAAAACTTTTAGCTCAAGGCTACTCCCAAAAAAAAGGTATTGATTATGATGAAACCTTTTCTTTTGGGGCTAGGTTAGAATCAATTAGAATTTTATTAGCTTTTGCTGCTTTTAAATGTTTTAATTTATATCAAATGGACATCAAAAGAGAATTCTTAAATGGTTTCATTAATGAGGAAGTCTTTTTAAAACAACCTCCTGGGTTTAAAAATCCATCTTATCTAAATCTATTTTTCAAATTGTCAAAAGCACTATACGGTATCAAACAAGATCTAAAGGATTGGTATGAGAGATTGAGTACTTTCATACTAAATAAAAATTTTCAAAAATATAAAATTGATACAACTCTGTCTATATAGAATCTTGATTCAAATCTTTTTATGTGAAATTTACGCTGATGATATTATTTTTTACAGTCCTAACATCTATCTGCGTGAGAATTTTGCTAATTGGTGAAAGAAGAATCTGAAATGAGTCTTATGGGAGTGGTTACATTCTTCTTGGGATTACAAATCAAACAAACTCCAAAAGGTACCTTTATTTGTCAAGATAAGTACAAAAAGGAACTCACCAAATATTTGGTATGGAAAAAGAAAAGGCCTATGGAACTCCGATGAGTCCATCCACAGGTCTTGATTCAGACTTGTATAGGAAGGATGTGGATGAAAATATGTACAAGGAAATGATTGAATCACTACTCCACTTGAAAACCAGACATCATGTTCAGTGTATGTAAGTGTGTTAGGTTCCAGTCGACTCCCAAAGATTCTCACCTGATTGCTATCAAAAGGATCATTTGGTACTTCATAGGAACTCAAGACATTGGACTATGGTACCTTGATCTTCTCATTTCGTTTTAATTAGATATTCGGACACTAACTTTGTAGGTGATAAAAGTGATAGAAAAAGCACTAGTGGAACGTGTCAAAAAAATTCTTGGTGATGCCCTGACCTCATGGCACAACAAGCACCAAACTTTAGTGTCTCTTTCAACAGCTAAAATCGAATACATAGTCATTGGAAGTTGTGGTACTCAAGTTTTATGGATTATCCAACAACTACTAGATTATAATTGGTCCTTTGAATCTATTCCCATATTGTGTGACAATAATAGCACTAATAGCTTATCTAAATATACTGTGCATCAATCTATGGCCAAACACATTAATTTTGAGCATAGTTTTTTGAGATCATGTTGAAAATGATGATTTTTCTTTAACATTTGTTGACTTCAAAAATAAACTGGAAGATATTTATAAAAAACCCTGTTAGAAGAAAGATTTTGTTGACTTAGAAAAGGAATTACTATTCTCAATATTACTAAATTATATGTCTTGTTTTTGGACAAAAATTTCTTATACTTGTTCCAATTTTCTCGTCAGTTTAAACCAAAAAATCGGTATTCAAAAGGGGGTCATGTCCCTTGTTTTGCTAGGTTGTAACATGATTTTTAACACACTATCTTCCATACTATTTGTTTTACCTAGTACTTATTAGTTAATACATTAAATCTATGTTATTTGTCTACTGCTCTTGTTTGCCACTTGGTGGATCTTTTTTACTATTCCAAAAGAGGGAGATAGACAGGAACATTAGAAGTGCTTACAAGTTAGAGGGAAAAAATTGACTGATACTCAAGAAACTTGAAACAATAGAATTATTTACAAGTCAGGAGGAGCAACCCGACTACTGTGACAGATAGGGAAATCAACTGATGTTTATGTTTGTTTGTCATTATCAGAAAGAGGAAGATTGCGAGCCTCCTATATTTATGTTTTATGTTTTAATAATGATAAAATAATAAGTGAGCTGTGCAGGATATTGAGGATCCTTGATGATGGAAGGAGATCTCACATAAAGGACATTCAAAATATCAAATTATGGAGGATATCTTGCACAAGGCAAGGAATATTCTCTCAAAGAATATCGTGCTAAATATTGAGCCACATCAAGGATATTGAAGATCCCTAAACTCAAATCATGATGGATATCTCGCACAAGGCAAGGAATATTCACTGAACGAATATCATACTAAATATGGAGCCATATCAAAGATATTATAGATCCCTATGAGGGAAAGAGATCTCACATAAAGGACATTGAAGATCTCAAATCATAGGAGGATATCTTACATAAGGAAAGGAATATTCTCTCAAATATCATTCTAAATATGAAGCCACATCAAAAACAAGATATCACTTCACAAGTCAATAAAAATCATATCAACTGAAGATCCCAATAGCCAAGGCAATTGGATACACCTAATGGCAAGATCAAAGGAGAAGGCGGATCTCAGTCTTTACATGGACATATCTGATATAGACATGTATAGATATGAGAAAGTAAAATCGCACCAAGTATGGACATATCTAATAAAGACATACCATAAGGTGCAAATTCCCTCTATCAAGGAATCAATTCAAATCCTTGATTGAGAAGAAATATCTTGGGTTTCCTTATGTAGAATAAAAGCTGAAGACTGTAAAAGAAGATGACTGAATATAGACATAGGTCACACAAATTTAAGGAGAAAATTCAAAATGTCTCATTCTTAGTCATACAAACTTCTATATCTTTAGTTTATAATTGTTATAGATTCGGATTGAGTCAACTTTATAACATCAACTAAATCTGTGTCATAAGATCTGAATAACAAAATAAGTCTTCAGAACTTGTTTCCTATCATTGTACTCAAGTGAAACATTCATAGATCTAAGGAAATTTTGAAACCCAAAGGGACTTGACGTAGGCACTACATTGGTGTGCCGAACCAGGATAAATCTTTGTGTTGTTACTTTACTTCTTGTTACATTCTTGCTTAATTGTTTGGAATTTAATCTATTTGTGAAATATTCTGATTTGCTGGCGAGTCGACTGTGAATGGTCAGTAGTCGATTCATATAAGAAAAATTTCAATTCACCCCCTTCTTGAATTTCAATTGGTATCAAAGTAGGTCTCACCAATTGAATTGCTTAATCATAAGTGAGCAAAGATCAAATAGCCAGTTATCAATTTCTCGGTGCTCTTCTTCAGGATGGTCACTCCTCCACAAGACTACCATACTTTAATGTATAGTATTACTCTTACTGGAAAAATACGTTTAGAATCTTTGTCTGATCTAATGACTTCCTAGCTTGGGTTGTCATTACGAAGGGTCTAAAGCCTATTCTAGGACTCAAGGAATACTCAAAGTACAAAGACAAAGAATCCCAAGGTTCTAATATAAAGGACCTTAAAAGCTTCAAGGTCACCAAAGAACAACAAGATGTAATTCAAACTAATGCACGTACTATAAATTTATTTTTGTGTGTAGTTAGCGAGGAAGAATACAATAAGATATAAGCTTATGAAACCGTAAAAGAAATGTGGGACAAGTTTGAGGTAACCTAAGAAGGAACTTCTAGGGTTAAGAAGCCAAAGATTGATTCCCTAGTCAATAAATATGAGTTGTTACAAATTGAAGAGAATGAGAACATTGAAACAATTCTTGCCAGATTCAGTAAAATTGTGTGCAAGATGAAATCAATGGGATGATCTATCTACATAGCCTGTAAGTCCAGAAGCTGGTTCGAAGTCTCCCAAATATTTGGGAAACCAAGGCTTCCATTCTGGAAGACGAAGATATGCACTACATGGCATATGGAGAACTACAAGGTAACCTCATTGTATTTGAATGCAATTTTATAAATAGGTATCACAAAGAAGAGAAGAAGAAACCAGTAGCCTTCAATGCTGCTCCAACTAAAGAAAAGGACATTCTGGAAGATTCTAATAGCATAGGAATGGCCCTCATAAAGAGTAAGGCAGACCATGATACAGAGAAAACAAATATCCTAAAGAACCAAAAATAATAACTCTACTAGAAATGATGATCACTGCTACTACAGTGAAAGGCTTGACCACTTCAAAAAAACTGGCCTGAACTAAAAAGAAGAATATCCAGGAAGAATCAAAATTTTGGAGCCTGGAATGATGATGAAGAAACCAAAGAAGAAATATAATATGCCAATATGTGAATCATGAAAATAGGTGAATCCAATGAGGTAACACTACATGATTTTCATAATTTTAATAATCTTGAATCTATTTTATATATGATAAATTATGACCTTCAAAAAGTTATAGATGAATATAACAAGCTCGCTCAAGAGAAGAATAGCTATAAAGCTCGATTTAACTGAAAAATCATAGATGAACAAAAAAGGTACCAAATAGAAATCGATGCATGACAAAGAAAAGTTGACTTACTTCATGAAGACCTTAATGATGTAAAAATAATATTAAAAAGTATCAAGAGATCACCAAGTCAAAGTTTTGTGAGATCAAAATATTTTAAAAATAATCTAAGTTCCTTATTAGAATCGTTTAAATTGGGAAAGACCTTTTTCTCCTCTCGAGGACTTATTTGTTTTATCTGTAGATAGAAAGGGCAGAAATCCTACACTTACAAGCATAAGCCAAAAAGTGTGTGGTCTTGGAAGCATAAAGGAAGCACATCAAACTCGCAAGGAACCAAGACCACCTAAGTACCGAAGTAAAATATATCTTGTTTTGCAGGAATATGTAAGCAAGAGCTATAAGAAGGGAATATGGGCCATTGATAGCAGATGTTCCAGACATATGACTGGAAAGAAAGAAAATTTATCTACTCTAAAAAAAATAGATGGGGGATCAATCAGATTTGGTGAGAATGTTAGAGAAAATGTCTTCGGAAGTTACTGAGGTGTATCTAGTAAATGGTCTCAAACATAACCTGCTTAGCATCAGTCAGCTGTGTGACATCGAATTTCGAGTCTCCTTCAAAGCCGGAAGTTGCTCAATCAAACACGACAAAAGAGCCATCTCTCTCATTGATGAATGTGTTGATAATATTTATATATTAAACATTCTTGATTTTTCTACTTTAACCTACCTCACTGTGCAAACCAATGATATTTGGTTGTCGCACAGAAAGATTAGGAATATGAGTAAGCATATTGTATTTGATGAATCTAATCACCCTCATATAAGTTTGAGTATTGATAAATAACAGATGAGTGATCTATAATTTGAAGCCAATACTACCATAACCTCTGAGCCATCATAGGACGAGTCGACTATACCCCCTCAAGAGTTAACTCTCATAGTAGAAATAGTCAAGCTGACTATTCCAATAGAGTGGAAACATAATGCTATCTATCCAAATAAATTTATCATTGGAAATCCAGATGATAGGATACAAACAAGAGCATCATTGAGAAAGAAAGTGTCTGTTGCCCTTGTATCTCAAATTAAATAAAAAAATATGATGAGTCCCTTAAAGATGAATCATGAGTCAAAGAAATGAAGGAAGAATTGGGCTAGTTAAAACAAAATCAAGTCTGGACTCTGGTTGAAAGACCCAAGAATTGCTCAGTAATTCGAACTAGATGGGTCTATAGAACTGAATTGAATAAAAAAGGTAAAGTTATCAGAAACAAAGCAAGAATTATAGATCAAGGATGCTCCCAACAAGACAGTATTGATTATGATGAAACCTTTGCTCTTGTGGAAATCTTAGAATCAATTTGAATTTTTCTTTATTTTGCTGCTTTCAAAATTTTAAAGTTATATCAAATGGACATCAAAAGAGCCTTCTAAAATTATTTCATTCAAGAAGAAGTCTTTGAAAAACAACCCTCCCAGTTTGAAAATCCATCTTGTCTAAATCATTTTTTCAAATTGTCAAAAGCGCTCTACATTCTCAAACAAGCTCCAAGGACTTGGTATGAGAGATTGAGTACTTTCTTACAAAATAACAATATTCAAAGAGGTAAAATTGATACAAATCTTTTTATATAGAATCTTGATTCAAATATTCTTATTGTGCAAGTTTACATTGATGATATTATTTTTGGTAGCCCTAAATCTCACTGCGTGAAAATTTTTCTAATTTGACTAAAGGAGAATCTGAAAAGAGTCTTATGGGAGAACCCATATTCTTCTTGGGATTACAAATAAAAAAAACTCCCAAAGGTACCTACATCAGTCAAGATAAGTACACAAAGGAACTCATCAAAAATTTGGTATGGAAAAAGAAAAGGTCTATGGAACTTCGATGAGTCCATCCATAAGTCTTAATTCAAACTCGTATGGAAGGATATTAATCAAAACCAGTATAGAGAAATGATTGGATCACTATTCCATTTTTCCACCAGTCGACCTGACATCATGTTCATTGTATATAAGTGTGTTAGGTTCCAGTCGACTCCTAAAAAGTCTCACTTAACTGCCATTAAGAGGATCATCCGATACCTCATTGGATCTCAATACATTAGACTATGGTAGCCTTGCTCTTCCCATTTTAATTTAATTGGATATTCAGACACTGACTCTGCAGGTGATGCCTGATCTCATGGCATAACAAGAAGCAAACATCAGTTGCTCTTTCAACAACTAAAGCCGAATACATAGGCGTTGGAAGTTGGGGTACTCAAATTTTATGTATTATGCATGAAATACTCAATCTTAATTTGTCCTTTAAATTTGTTCCCATATTGTGTGACAATACCAGTGCTATAAGCTTATCTAAATATAGTGTGCATCATTCTAGAGCCAAATACATTGATTTCAAGCATCATTTTTTGAGATCAGGAAGAAAATGGTCATTTTTCATTAACATTTGTTGACTCCAGAAATCAACTATAGATATTTTTACAAAACTCCTGTTAGATGAAAGATTTTGTTACCTTAGAAAATAAATTGCTATTCTCAGTATTAATGAATTATGAGTTTTATTTTTGGCAAAATATCTCTTTTACTTGTTCCAATTTTCTCGTCAGTTTTTAAACAAAAAAATTGGTTTTCAAGAGGGGGTCATGTCCCTTGTTTTTGTCGGGTTGTAAAATAATTTTTAACACACTATCTGCAACACTATTTGTTTTGCCTCGTACTTATTAGTTAATAATTAAATATTTGCTATATGTCTACTGCTCTTTTTTTCTACTCAGTAGTGCTTTTCGATTATTCCAAAAGGGTAGAAATATAGGAATATCAGAAGTTCCTACAAGTCATGGGGAGCAAATCGACTGATACTCAAGAAACTTGGAACAACAAAAGTATTTACAAGCCAGGGGGAGCAACCCGAGTACTGTAATAAATATGGAAGTCAATAGATGTTTATTCTTGTTTATCATTATTAAAAAGGGGGAGATTGTTATCCTCCTATTGTATGTTTTATTTGTTAATAATGACAAACTAACAAGTGAAATTTGTAAGATATTAATGGTCCTTAATGATGGAAGGAGATCTCACACATAGGACATTGAAGATCTCAAGTCATGAAGGATATCTCGCACAAGGCAAGGAATATTCTCTCAAAGAATATCATGCTAAATATGGAGCCACATCAAAGATATTGAAAATCCCTAATTATGGAAAGAGATCTCACATAAAGGACATTGAAGATCTCAAATCATGGATGGATATCTCACACAAGGAAGGAATATTCTCTCAAATGTCATGCTAAATATGGAGCCACATCAAAAGTAGGTATTGCTTGACAAGCAAACAAAAATCATATCAACTGAACATCCCAATACACAAGGCAATTGGACACACCTCACGGCAAGATCAAAGGAGAAGAAGGATCTCACTTCTTACATGGACATGTATAGATGTGAGAAAGGAAAACTACAATAAGGTGCAAACTCCCTCAATCAAGGAATCAATTTAAATCCTTGATGGAGAAAAAATCTCTTGGGTTTTCTTATAAGGAATAGCAGTCTAAGACTATAAAAGAAGACGACTAGAGACAAAAATAGGTCACGCAACTTCAAGGAGAAGATTCAATGTGTCTCATTCTTAGTCTTACAAAGCTCTGTAACTTTAGTTTACAATGGTTATATAAAGAGTAGGATCGAGTCAACTTTGTAACATCAATTGAAGCAGTGTCACAAGATCTGAAGAGAAAAATAAGTCTTCAAAACTTATTTCACATCATTGTACTTAAGAAAACTTTAAAACCTAAGGGGACTTGATATAGGCACTACATTGGTGTGTCGAACCAGGATAAATCTTAGTGTTGTTACTTTACTTCTTCTTACTTTCTTGCTTAACTATTTCGAATTTAATCTATTTGTGAAGTATTCTGATCTACAGGTGAGTCGCCTGTGAAGGTTTAGTAGTCGACTCATAGAAGAAAAAATTTAATTCACCCCTTTTCCTCTTCTTGAATTTTAATTTGAATAGGAAAGAAATATGCAAACCTTATTAAGCGATCCATAATAACCAAAATACGATTGGAACCACGGGAAGTACAAGAAAACCAATAACAAAGTCCATGATAATTCTCTCTCACTTCCACTTGAGAATAGGCAACCTCTGAATTAATCTACTAAGCTCTAATGCTTGTTCTTTACCTGTTGAAATATAGGCAATAAGATAAAAAACATACGATATCTCTGTTCATAATACTCCACCAGT
The DNA here is from genome assembly GCF_002878395.1 of Capsicum annuum. Taxonomy (NCBI): domain Eukaryota; kingdom Viridiplantae; phylum Streptophyta; class Magnoliopsida; order Solanales; family Solanaceae; genus Capsicum; species Capsicum annuum. The sequence continues at coordinate 41,277 of NW_025888767.1, read as the reverse complement.
AATGTTGCCTTAAATCTCTACACATCTTATCTGTACCCAGCTGAATAAAATATTTAGAGTTGTGAGCCTCACAAAAATTTATTGAATAAATACCTCAAACCTCAAAAACAAATACAGTTATCAAATCTCAAAACACCCTCAGAATCTATGGTATCCCTTTTGGACTCACCACTCAACACCTAATTACGGATAAAGCAAAGTCTCATATCCTTAAAATAATGACTCTGAATCTGCTCAAATAGCAAATACCTCACCTCAACACTCACAAGAATCCTCCGAGAATATAAAATATCAAGTTGTCTAGGGATTCAGTTTCTCATGCCAACGACATCTGAAACATAGTGATATGAGCAAAACTAGCCATACCCACTGTCTCCTGACTCCTGGCATCCACTACCATATTTGCCTTTACCGTAAGATACAAAATAGAGATTTCATAATCCTTAAGAAACTCCATCCATCTGTGTTGTCTAGAATTAATCTTTTTGGAACATATGACGTTAAAGAGTATGATGATTTGTGAAGATCTCACAATACACGCAATAAAGATTATATCTCAAAATCTTAAGCACAAAAACTACCACTACCAAATATAAATCATGAGTGGGTAGTTGCACTCATGCACGTTCAGCTGCCTCAACGCATAAGTAATAACTCGACCCTGGTGCATTAACACATAACACAAACTGACACCAAATTTATTACAATACATGATGAATCCCTTACCCTCAATAGAAAGATCCAAGATAGGAGATGAAGTTAGAAATACATTGAGCTTTCCAAAGGTCGATTTATATTACTTAGAACATTGGATGAAAAACTCATTTTGAGTCAATCGGGTGATCGGTGATATAATGGTAGAAAAAAATCTCAATAAACCACTTGTAGTAACCAACCAAACCAAACCAATGAAGCTACAGACCTCAGCCGGAGATGTAGGTCTGGCCCAATCACAAATAGCCTCAATCTTCATTGGGTTTACCATAATCCCATCCTTAGACACCAGATTCCCATAGAATGTCATCGATTCAAGATAAAACTCACACTTCTAAAGATGGTCAAAAAGTATATGATTTGTCAAAGTATGGAGAACAATCCTCAAATGTTTCATATGCTCCTCTCTAATCTTTGAATACACAAGGATGGCATCAATGAACACAATAAAAAATAATCTAAATAAGTTTGAGCACACAATCATCAATTCCATAAATGTAGTTGAGGTGTTGGTCAACCCAAAAGACATTACTAGAAACTTATAATAAAAATAATGGGTCCTAAAGGCTATCCTTAGGGTATACTCATCCCAAATCCTCAACTAATGGTAACCTCAAGTCAACCTTAGCAAACATCGTTGCTCCTTGAAGCTGGCCAACCAAACAATCAATGCAAAGCATAGGATAATTGGTTCTTCACCATCACGTTATAAAGATCCATATAATTTATACACATATGCATGGAACCATACTTCTTCTTCACAAATAACAAAGTATCTCCCTATGGCGACACACTAAATCTAATGAAACCCTTTTTATGAAGATCCTGACGTAGACAATTTAGCTTCTTACGATCGGCATGAGCCATATGGATAGTAGTCCTTTATTTATTTTAGCTAAAATCACATCTTCCGTCTTATAACCTTTAACCTACAAAATATGGATAGCAGTGAATTTAATCACACATATGTCTCAGTTATTCATTTAAATCATGGTAATGTGAATGAATGTTCAGTGCAAATGAGTGGTAAATTCACCACTCATCAACACTCCCAACTTTAAGATTTGATTATCCTCAAGAAACTTTACCTTTTACCATGACATAATGCATATTTATGCCTAGATTTAATGACTCTATGATCATAGTGACTTCAAGCTTAGTTACTACCATAAGTAGCTCTTTGTACATAGGCAAAGACATTCTCACCACCTCCCTCAACATAAAAAATAATGTTCAAAGGTGCAAAAGACTTAAAAAAGAAACCATGCAATAATCACTAATACTCTAGAAGTGACTCACCTTTGACCTCAACTACAATATAATTCTTTTGCCTCAATATTCAGGAGATGACAAAATCATCCACCTCAACATGTTCACATGCCTCCTCATAAGAAAGAAAATTACACACAGCGAGTTATCAAATATGTAACAAGAAATTTAAGTGCAAAACACTCTCTCTCTCAAGAACTCTCAATGATACACAAGTACCATGCCATAGGCTTTCCTCTATTTTCAATTGCCTCTATAATAAATACACTTGGTTGGAGATATCAAAGAGTTTTTTAAGCGTGTAACGTAGGTTCAGGGTAGGGTAGGATATCATTTAGGAAAAACAAGGCTATGCCCTTCTTGAATATCTACATCACACTATTCTATCCAACTTTTGATCATGGGCTACTTCTTTTTGTTTTTACTTTTTACACATGCCTACTTTTATTTCCTTGGTCCACCCATTTTCTTTTCATTTTATTTTCTTGCACCCTTTGTGATTTTGTTCCCTTTGTTATATCTTTTTTACCTTATTCAATTGTTCTTAATGCTTAAGCCCATAGGTCTCTCTTACAACTTCGTGGCCCAAAACTACCTCTTCCAATCATCACCACCCCAACTTAGGCTTTTAGTCTCAAGTTACAATTTTAAGTTTAAAGAGGGTAGGGTTCAAAAGAGGAATAAAAATATAAAGTCTCATAGCTTGCAAAGTGTTTGCCAAAGAAAGGTCTAAATGCTCAAAGTGGGAGACTAGGGAAAACACCTATGAAAGGGTAGGCTTTTTAGGCTAAAGTGTACTTCTAATGTCACAAAGATGTCCTAAGATCATCTAACTAACCAAGTATAATCAAAATTCACTTTAAGAGACTAATGAGGCAAGTTCTAGATGGTACAAGTACACCTGAGATTTGGATAAATGAGCTCACCACCCATGGCTTATAAATTCATCAAAGAGGCTTAATTGCTACTCCCTTTAGGGAATAAAATAAAGTATGTATCAATTTTCACATTCCAAAAATTTTTAAGTCACAAAAAGAGAAAAAAAATTGTTACTAGGTCTCTCACGTCCATGCCTTTGATTATTGAAAATTTTTGGATGGAGGGGGGTGTTTGATTTTCATTTGCACCAAACATAATTTGCTAAATAAGATATCAACCCAAGCCTTCATCTCACATTTTGGCCTTCATATTTTAAAATCATATGGCTACTCAGACTTTGCCATTGTATGAATATGATCCCAAATATGAAATACCACATGTACTCAGATTTTCCTTGCATTTATGCCCTTGATGCTCGGGTACTTAGACTTCTGATGCATCCATGGATTAAAACCCAATCACGATACTTTTCCCCTAGGAATGTCATCACTTAATCTATCATAAGGAAAAGCTCATCCAATATCACCACTTTAAACAAAAAAAGATAAATAAAAAACAAAAAATCTAAAAACAAACCAAATAACTAATCCATGAAATGTGGGCACCAGCAAAGTGCCCAAATGATACAACCCTAAAACAAAATAAAAATCATCCCAAATGTCATTAAAACATTCATAAAACATCTAAGTAATACACATCCGAGGACCTGCACCCCCAACTGAACATATAGTAGTACCCTCACTGCATAATGAATAAAGTAAGAGAAAATGGATGCTCCCTAATCTGCATTAAGAGCTATTCTCTCCTGCTGACTCTGCACCATCATCACCAACCTCAAAACCTAACCACTTTATAGGGGCCTCATCATCACTCTCTACTCTAGGAGAAGGTAGTCTGTCATGGGGTTTCAGGACCTTCTATAAGCCCTTGATCCCCTTGTACATCTTATGGAATAACTTGTCTTCTTCTCTCTTTTATTTATCTTCTTGTGGGAGGCTCGAAGCTCTCTTGAAACTCTACCAGTGCTGAATATGCCCTCTCAAACCTAGCAACAATGGCTCCCTGCGTCTGCTGCTCCTCCTGGAACTTCTCATAATCTGAGCGAGAAACATAAGAGTGATGCCTGATGGAGGACTCTTCCAGACCATGAGGAAATCATAATACTATCTCCTTAATAACCCTAATATCAACACCAATATCTTTCAGAGGACCGACAGTAGACGGTCTACATGACTCTCAACTATCAGCTTGCCTATGACTATCTTTTTCTTTTTGGTCTTACTAGGTGTACCCCCATACCTGATCTTTAGAGGGTAAATAGGGGTTCCAAGGTGCACCCAAGGGTCATAAGGTATTTCACCACCCCTGATCTCCTGAATAGTTCAGTAATAGGAGAAAGAAATAAGATAAATGTACCATCATGGTTCATATAGAACTTCATATTAGATATCACCAGATGATCAACATTTAGAGAAATTTCATTCAGTATACAGGGAACCATGTGTACACACATATATGTAACTACAGTCTTGTGAGTGCATGGAGAAATCTGACTGCAACTGATGTTCGTCCATATCCAGTCCTTGGCTGCGAAGTTATTCATGGAGATGCCTTTTTTTCTTACCTCCCACCAAACCTCTTTGCCCTGGAAAAACATCTATGCCATACATCTTCCCAGCTCAAACCTCTTGGCTTCAAAATCTGCTATGGTTGTATCTGGGAGCCCATATAGATCATTGATTCGATTTGCTCCAAAATGCACATCCAACCCCGGACCCTAATAATTGAGTTTTCAAAAGACACTACACTAAGATTTGCGTAGAACTGTCGCACCTACTACTTGTTTACCCTACAAGGATCTGGGGAGAAATAGCTCCATTTGGTGGCCACGAGTCTACCTTGAAATGCCAAAAGCTTTTCTAGCACTCTCTTCAAGCGTATACCTATTTTTCAAAGAAGTTTAGTCCTTAGGAACTCATTGTAATATTGGTTGTGGCATTCAGGAGTCATGAACTAGATTTGGTCAAATTTTTCCAAGATGGAAACCTGAAAAACATGAGGACAATACAAAATCATTCATCATTAATGTTTTTTCATATTTATACTACACTACATTGTCCACTAAATTTCATGGGATGGGTAATTAGTGGTGTTTGGACAATAATTTTAACTACAGGAATTTTTGCCAGGATGATATTTAGCCTCGGTTAAAGTGATCATGGTAGATCTTCCAAAATTGTAATTGCCGTAATTATAGCTAAAAGATCATGATTGTGTGTACTATGATCGCGGTCCCGATGGCCGCGAGCTCATTACTAACACCTTAATGTTAAGTTTAAAAATCCATTTTTGGGGCAAAAATATGTTCCAAAATAAAAATCAATCATTAATAAAATTAAATATGCATTCTAAGTGGTCGATTATACCCTCACAAAATGGAAATATCTACTTATTGATTCATTTAGGAAATTGATTGGCCACTTGGTGTGAACCCTATATTTTACTCAATTTCACACAATTTTGAGTATTCAAGACTTCCCCATATGTGTACACACCATATCTAATAGCTAATAACCACACAAGCACTATTCAACATTTATTTAGCAACAAAAAACATAATTTTAGGTCCTACCTAGTCCATTCACTCTAAGGCCTACTCTGTACAATTAAAAACATGAATTTGAAGTACTTACTAGTTGAGTGATTTAGAGTGGATGCAAAGATGCACTTGAATTGCTCAAAATATTGTTACAAACGAGTGAAATTTGAGAGAAAAGTTAAAATGGAAGTGCGAGAGATATGGAAGACTGATGGTATTTTAAAATTTGTCCGACCAAAATCATGGTTAAGTATCCACGATCACAGCTTAGATTCCACGATTACGATAATAGAGGGAATTTCTACACCGCTGTTTTCCCATGTTTAGTCCACCATGCAAATATACTACATTTTTGTTTTCACTTCATTAAGTACACTCTGAAGTCCCACAAATGCATAGATTAATCGATGAAAAATTTAAATTTACACTATCAAATTTATAAAGAAAAGATATGGGCCACTTTTCATGGCGTGATAGGGTGCCTCCCATCAAGCACTTAGTTTAACTTTGTGGCGCGGCGCCTTTTCAACTATCATTTGTGTTTCCACTTAGAAGATTTTTATCGGTGGCCCAACTTTAGATCAATACATATTTGAGGTACTTTGGGTAAAGATGAGGACACAATAAAATATTTTCTATCTCGCCACTTTGAAGACTTGAACCTTTTATCCAAATTCACATCAAACTTCCAAATAGGCTTGCTAGGTATCGATGAAAACATCAAGAATTTGCTGTTACACATCACATTTTGTATTTATTGTCCTTCAAATGAGGGGCTTCATTTGTCCCTTTTGGAAGGACAAACTCCAAAATGTAGGGATTTTTCTCCTCATCTCTAAAATTTATCATTTGCTTAAGTAGTTTGACATTCATCGTATCTACTATGCATAATTTTGAAAAATGGTTTGAGTGAGGTATTAATCCCAATTTTAAAGTCACATCCCTCTTGATATTCTCACCTTAAAATAGACTAGAGTATTCATAATAAATTTCCTTGGCTTCATCTTTTGACTCTGGCACCATTTTCTCAATTTTGGCATCTTCAACTATATTAGGTTCGATTGGTTGGGAAATCACCAATGAATCCTCAATTTCAAGATAAGTTTGAAGAATGGGATAATTCATGGTACTTTTAAGATCAACCTCCTTGCCCATTTCGTTAATCTTTTCCATTTCTCTTTTAAATGCCTCATTGGATTGATGCAAGCTGCGTATTCCCTCATCTAATATAGTTACCCAATAAAAATGAGTTTGAATCATTTCTTTAAAACTATTGTACTCGGCATATTGTTCTTCATTTATTTCACATGAGCCCTATAAAAATCATAAGAAGAACTAGCATTTACGTTATCATATCAAGAAAAGGGAACATTTGGACAATCACTCAAATGTTCATCTTGACCACCATATAAAGAACAACCATACTACCAATAGGATCGAGGTGGTGGCTTCATCTCTCTCTTTAGATCATATCTATTGAATTACCTAGACTTTGAACTATTGAAAAATTCCCTCAATTGATGTCTCTGGACTTTGTACGACTATGGGTACCACTTGTACCCTTTGGATATGATTTGATGACCCCCTATTGTACCCTAGGAAATGTTTGTGTGTTTAAGGGGTTATTAAATACCATAGCTATGATTTATTCCACCAATCATACACTAAGGTACAAGTCATACCCAACATAGTCGTATAGAGTGGTGTCTTGAATTTAAAGTGGACTTTTTTTGGTATGAGTGTTGTGAACATTTTAGGGCATGAGTTGTACCCTTATTATATAATTCAAAGGTGTGTATTCATACCCTAACCAATATAGGTGAACTAGGAGAAGCCTAGGGTATGAGTTAGGGTACCACTTGTACCCTAGGGTACGGTTCCTTAAGTGAGTTATACCCTTGCATGTGCTTATTTTCCAGCTTTTAATAAGGGCCTTATGGTCATTTCCTACACTCAAAACCCTAAGTACACTCATTATATAAGCATGTATGGCCTTATAAAACAAACTTTTAGTGGATCAAACATCCATAAACTCTCTCTCAAACATAATTTGTGAAGGATTGGAGGCTAGGGTTCTAGGGTGATCTTTAAGAGCAAAGAGAAGTCAAGACTTTTGGTAAATCAAGTTGTCTAAGGAATGTAACTCTTACCCTTTATAAATAACTCTAAACCCATGCATTTTACACTTTAATTAGTAAGTGTACATGGTGAGTTTGAAATCCAATGAAAAGGGTCATGTTCCCTGATGATGAATAATGTTGACTATTTCTTAGACTTGTGTTTATACATGTTATTTATGATGATTTGCATATTTGGGTGCTTGATGTTTGTGTTATAACATGTGAGTCTTAAGTAATATAATTTTGATGATTTCTACCATGAAAATGGCCTTTGTTAAGGCATGCACAAAAGGTGTTTATGAATTGTCTAGTCTTATGTTGGTGATTTTTTGAACTAGGGAAATGGCCCAATATGTATGAATAGTTGATAAATAATATTGTAAAAGTATTATGAGCCTTGTATGGTGAAATTTATGTCCTTGTTAATTGATAGTTAATAAGGGGTTAAAGTCTCTAAAAATGAATATGAACTTGAATTGTGTGTTGAACTAAAGTGTGGTGAGAATGTGGTATAAGATTACCAATGATATGTGTATATTTTTTGAAGGTCTTGATGACCCTATATTAGATTGTATTATTAATTGAGGTAAGGCATTTTCTTATAGAAATGGTTGAGTAACAAAGGCTCCCATGAGGACCATGTGGTTATTTATTGTGTTGAATTGTCTAAATGGGTTAAAGTCCTTGAGTGTGAATTGAATAGATGATGATGTATTGAAAAAAATTTGGAGTCACAATGTTGACTAATTAATCTCCTAATGGCTTGAGGTTAAATTTCCTTGCCTAATGAAAGGGCTTGAGGTTAAAGTTCTTTGCCAAATAAAATTACGTGTGGTTGAAGTCCCTTACACAATGAGATCTCTCAAGGTTAAAGTGCCTCGCCAAATGAAATAGCTTGGGCTAGAGTCCCCTAATTAATATGGCATAAGGTTAGAGTCCCTTGCCTAATATGTGGGAATATGGTTAGAATCCTTTACTTAAATAAATTTACGCGTGTGATTAGAGTCTCTAGATTAATAAGTGTATACATGGTTAAAGTCCTTCGTCTAAGTAATATGCGTACGTGGTTGAAGTCCCTTACCTAATAAAAATTGTTTGAATCTTAGTATGGAGGTCGGAGTCCTCCACTTTATGTCTCATGATTGAGTGCTTTGAGAATGTTATTATGACTTGTTTACTTGTTTACCATTTGATATATCTATATGTATGGATAAGGTCATGAATATGATTGAATATGATATAATGAATTCTTATTGATTGATGAGGATATTTTATTCTTTTCCTTGAGTTACATGCTAGTGCTCTAACTGCTAACCATCTACGAAAGTTCTGTCCGCACACGACATAGGGTCCAAAGCATCATCTTTTTTTCTTGAAATATGATTAGGTTATCAAAGCGGTTCGTGCATTGACTTAGGAGTGGTGAGATTTCTTACTTTGGAAGACATTTATTCTTAGTCTCCTATCTTTATACTTAGTCTTATTTTGACTTGGTTTGGCTATTTTTTGGGGCTTGTCCCAATATATACATTTCTAAACATCAATTTGTATAGAGGTATTGTGGATGTCTGTGGAATTGGGTGTAATGGATAGTTTGATGAATCTAATGAAGTGTTGGACATGTTTAAGTTATGATTTGTAGTATGTTTTTTGTTATCTTATCTTTTGGTTGGGATTTTTTCGACCCTTATGATTTGTATTTATAATTAGGTTGAGTTATCGAGTGACCACCAGTTCATGTGGTCTTGGGGTGTCCATACGACTTGGCCTTGGTTTCGGTTGGGTCAAGTTAATATCAGAGCCTAGGTTCATGGTCAGTTGGGTGTCCAAAATACTATTTCAAGTGGAGTCTATTTTATGAGTGTAAAGCACGCAACACTTATAAAAGATGGGCTATGAGATATTTTATGAAATGATTCCCTTTATTGTGTTTCAATCTCAAGCTATAGAGTCTAAGGTCTTGGATTCCTCTAATTTCCTTTTGCTATATTTCAGATCATGCCTCCAAGGAAATTTAAGGTTAAGGCAAACACTTCTGCCCTAACTGAAGGGCCTATGGATGAAATTAATCCAACTTCTGGAGTACGAACCTAGGATATACCTGCGACATCAGGCCATATTCATGTAGTTGATCTAGCCCCACCAACCCTGACTATGGGAGTGACCCTCTTATTTCATCACCTCAAGAGGATTCTACAAATGTTAGGTTTTGTCGCTCTATCAACCTCTTGACTCAATTGGTAACTTGTCAATCAAAGCATGGAGCTCCAGCTACTATTTATTCTAAGTCCACAAAGATAGGACAATTCATTAGGTTTAGCCCTCCCATGTTCATGCGTATGAAGGTTGAGGGAGATCCTTAAGAGTTCATCTAGGAAATAGAAAAGATTTCTAAATATTTATATCTATTAAAAGATGTAGCGTACAAATGGTTCGAAGGGTGGGAGTTGTCTAGAGGTGCTGATGCTAGTTCTGCTATATGGGAGTCCCTTACCTAATGTGTGGGCATATGGTTAAAGTCCCTTTCCTAAGTGAATGTGCGTGTGTGGTTAGAGTCCCTAGCTTAATGAGTGTATACATGGTAAAAGTCCATCGTCTCAGTAATATGCGTATGTGGCTGAAGTCCTTTACCTAATAAGAATTGTTTGAATCATAGTGTCGAAGGTTGGAGTCCTCTACTTTATGTCTCTTGATTGATTGCTTTGAAAATGTTGTTATGACTTGTTTACTTTTTTAGCATGTGATATAACAATTTGTATGGATAAAGTCATGAATATGGTTGAATATGATATATTGACTCGTTGTTGCTTGATGAAGCTATTTTATCCTTATCTTTGAGTTACATGCTAGTGCTCCAACCGCTAATCATCTTCAAATGCTATGTCCCCAGGCGACATAGGGGACGGATCATCCTGTTCTCTTCCCACGCAGTGATTAGTTGATCGATGTAGTTCGAGTATTGACTTTGGAGTGGTGAGCTTCCTTACTTTGGAAGACATTCATTCTTAGTCTCCTATCTTTAGACTTAGTCTTATTTTAACTTGGTTTGATTATTTTTGGGGTCTTGTCCCAATTTATACATTTCTAAACATCGGTTTGCATAGAGGTACTGTGGATGACTGTGGACTTGGGTGTAATGTCTAGTTTGATGAATCTAATGAAGTTTTTAGACATGTTTAAGTTTTGACTTGTAGTATAATTTCCATTATTTTATCTTTTGGTTGGGAATCGTTTAACCCTTGTGATTTGTAATGATGATTAGGTTGGGTTATCGGGTGACCTCCGATTCATGTGGGCTCAAGGTGCCCATACTACATGGCCCAGTTTTGGATCGTGTCATCTAAAATCTTGCCAAATGTGGGGTCCATCACAACATGAAAATGGATCATCAAGATACGATTTCCAACTACCAAAATCATATTTTTCCCAATATGCCATAGAGAAGTAACAAAAAAGATAAATCTACCAAACATAAGAAACCAAAGAAAATCACAAACAAATATTTACAAGTTTGAATCCAAGCAAGCAGGCTAAAATTTCAAACTAACTTAATACACCAAATTGTTCCCCAAAAATGGCACCATTTTTTATAATGCTAAACTTACATGTCAATTTAAGAGCAAGGAGGTCATTGTCAATATAATTACCCAACTTTGAGTCAGGATCGAATCCACGAGGAACAATGTGAGTAGCGATTAAACAAGTTCCAAATTAAAGTTACTCTTTAAATTCAAACCAAAGGTACAAGTATATATTGGGGGTTTTAAACATTTTAAAGATATGATTATTTTTGGACTTCTAAAGGACTAACTCGAGGCTACGAATAATTAAAGAGTAAACAATTAGAAACGTATCTTAGGATTATTCTTTCATATGGGTAAGTTATGCATGGGCACATGATGATTTGGTGCAAATTCTAGTCGTTAATGATATGGCAAGTTAGGTTGAAAGTGTTTGAGGCTAGTTTATCAACAGAGCTTCAAAGATGTCACTCATTGACCCTTTGAGTACCTAATAAGAGTGTTAATTTAAAACACCCAAAACCTCAGTTAGGCACCCCTATTTATAGGATGATACCCAAGGTATATTAAACCTCATGATCACCCTTATGTATAAGATAGTAAAAATTAGCACTCTACACCCTTTATTTATCTACTATTGCCTTGATTCTCACATAACTCTTTAAAGGATAAAGTGGGTTCCAAAACATCTCCCAAACCCCTCTTTTGAGGATTTTTTGAGCTTTCAAGAGTTTGAAATTTTCACCTACAAACCCAAGTGGGTATTTGGGGCTTTCACCCAATAATCCCAACCAATTTAGTCAGGCAATAGTAGAACCCATCATCAACAAACTAGAAAATGCATAAATAAATCACAACCCACACATAATTCTCTCTATTCTAATATTATCCTAACAAGAAGAATTAACTACACATAAGACTAAAAAGAAAGACATACCCAAAAATCTCAATTAATTTGATTTATTAAAGATAAAAAGAATTCAAATTGCAAGCTTTCGGATTCAACAAATCTTCAATGGAAAATGCCAATCTTCCATTTGAAAGCTACTCTAATGTATTCTTTACCCACAAATTAATATAATAGCTGTCTTCTCAAAACTGGAAACTAGAGTGTGGATAAATTCCACAAAAGTCGGACTTCCTCTGTGGGATAAGGTTTGAGTCTTTTAAGGGAATTTGGGAATTAGATGTGTGTATTTACAAATCTGCCCTAAGCATAATCCCATTTTGCTATGATGACTGGCACTTACTGTGATTGCAGTATGTTAACCTGTCTTGACTAGCCATGATCGTGGCCCTCATACAACGATCATTGTAACTGAGGCTTGTTTCTGCTCCAGGTCTTCCAACTGGACTTCTTTTCCCATTTTGATTTATTTTAGCTCAAATTCATATTTTTCTATCTCATAACCTATATGCCTGCAAAATGTGAGTATTAGTGCATTTAATCACACATATGCCTCATTTATTCATTTAAATCATAGTAATGTGCATTAATGTTTAGTGCAAATGAGTGGTACATTCACCCTTTATAATATACTCTCCATACTAACATCATAAATATAAGTATGATAAGACTTACAATGCCTCAAAATAAATGTCCTATCATAAATATAAGAAATAAACCCATTCGACCCGTGACTTCCTTCTTTCTGCCATATAATTAAGGGTACGCCAGGCATAACTAAGGTAGCTATCTAGGTAAAATAGTCTAGGACAACATGATAGTATGATAACTAGTCCATGCCTAGAATATCATCAAAATTAACCATATCTAACACAACAAAATTAGCATGAGTATCAAACTCTCGAACAGACACAATAGAAGATCTATAAACTTGATCCACTATTAAAAAAATCACTCATTGGAGAAAATACACATAATTTCATAGACAAAGAATCCCAAGCTAACTTTAACTGTGGTGCATAACTAGTAGACACATAAGAATAAATATATCCCAAATTCAATAAGGAAAAAGCCGACCAATGGCATACCAAGATCCTACGTATGATAATAGTGTCTAAGGACTCCATCTCAAGTATAGTACGTACAACATAATATAGACCTCACTCACCATCTAGCAAGGCTCTTGACCAAAATATACCCAGTATAATGTCACATCAGTGACTTCTACTAGTACTTAGATCTGTACTAAAAAGATATAAAAGTGTAGTATGAGTACCAAAACCACAGGTACTCAATAGGAATAATCAGATGACTGAGCTAAATCATGATACAAATAGGATAAGATACAAGATAAAATAAACTAAGACAATTAAAAGAGGCAAACCTAGAAATAAGTTCCAATAATGTTGTGCATAAATAAATAAATATATTTAGAGTATATCATACCAAAGTTTTCCATGAACTCTAGGGTATATCATGCAACATTGATAAAATATGTGAAGAATTAATAAAGGATAAGAGACTCTATATCATACATGGTTAGGTGTTGAGTAGTGAGTCTAAGAGGGATACTATGGATTCTGAGGATGTTTTAAGATTTAATAGCAGCATTTGTGTTCAAAGGATTTATGACTTTACTCAGTTGATTTTGTATGAGGATCACAGTTCTACGTATTCTACTCATCTAGTTACAACTTAGATGTATACAGATTTGAGACAACATTACTGGTGGAGTGATATAAAGAGATATGGTGGAATTTGTAGCTTATTTCCTATATTATCATCAGGTTAAGGCAGAGCATCAATGACCTAATGGTTTTATTGAGAGTTTTCCCATTCCCAAGTAGTTATTGAGAGTTTTCCCATTCCCAAGTAGAAATAAGAGAGAATTACCATAGATATTATTAGTGTTTTGCCTCGTACTTCCCATTGTTCGCATGGTATTTGGGTCATTGTTGATCAGTTGACAAAGTTGACCCATTTTATTCCTATTTAGATGTTCTTCAGTACCGAGAGGTTAGCCCTTATCAATGTTAGCGAGATAGTTTATTTTTATGGTGTGCCTATATCTATCATTTTAGATTGGGTTCAGTGTTTATTTCTAGCTTATAGAGAGTATTTTAAGAGGATTTAGGTACTAAGGTGGAACTTAGCACAACATTCATACCTATAAAGATGAAAAACCAAAATGGTATTTAACATCTCAATGATATTCTCTGAGGCCTATGTCATGAATTTTAGAGGTCAGTGGGAGAAACACTTATCCTTGTTAGAGTTCTTGTATAATAATAGTTACCATTCGAGTATTAAGATATGACATTTTGAGTCTTTATATGAAAGGCAATATTTTTCCCTAATTGTATGTTTCAAGACTTATAAGATTAGACCCTGTGGTATTAACTTGCTTCAAGAGTCCTTAGATAGAGTCATGGAGATTTAGGATAGGTCGAGGGCAAATTAAAGTCAGTAGAAGGCAACTTAGAGTCTGTAGAAAGTTTATGTTGATCATATACTTTGTGCCTTGAGATTTGAAGTCGGTGATCAGTTTTCCCCTATTTATTTCCCATGAAGGGTGTGACGTGATTTGAGAGGAAAGTCTAGCCAGTCCCAGATATATTTGACCCTTTGAGATCCTTTGTATTATTGGTAAGGTAGCCTATAAGTTGGCCTTACCTCTATATTTTGTTATTGTCTATCTAGTTTTTTATGTTTCTATGTTGTGGCAACACATTCCTAACCTATATCCTATTCTTATATGGGACTCAGTTCAGTTGGATGAGCGATTGACATTTATAGAGGAGCCTGTGCTCATTTTGGCAAGTGATTTCATACGGTTGCACACTAGAGAGACTCCAGTAGTTAAAGTATAGTGGAGGCACTTCCCAGTAGATGAGGCTAGTTAGGAGGTTGAGAGCGAGATGCGGACCCAGTATCCTAACTTGTTTGAGACTTCAGGTACGTCCTAATGCTTTTATTTTATAGGCAAATATTCTTTTAGTAGTGGATATTGTAATAAACCATAAGGTCATTTTCTTTATTTCTACTTATTTTTATTTTTTAGATCTTTCGTATACTTTCCTCAAATAATTTATGACTTGCTGGAACTGACAGTTTAGTTACCAAGTAGTTCGTTTGGTAATTAGAGCCAATTAACTATTTTGAAGCCTTGGCTTATTCAAATTGGCTACTAGGAACATACTTTAACTAAACAACATTTTATGTTAATTCTGGCTTTCTAACATCTATAGAACATTGATTTTAGGTTAGGTGGACCCTTGGTTTGAGTCTTAAAGTTCTTAAACTCATTCTGGGCTATTTGTCGGAAGTTAAGAAAATGGCAAGTGGGTGTGGGACCCACTTTTTTATTGAAACGACCTGAGATGAAATTTTCACTGTGTCATTAAGTTTGAAACATTGAATTTTATAGAGTATCATAGTCCATTTGTGTATACAGAACTCGAATTAAAGGTGAATCTTGAGGGGTTGGAGGGGACTTGGGATTTCTCTAAGTCTTAGTTGGTGTTGGTGCATTACTTAAGTGATGCCTTTGATCGCCTAAGAAATTTGGAAAATCCCAGCAAGTATCGCTTAAGCGACTCATATTGTCGCTTAAGCGACTCATAAGAAAATTGCTTGAAATTGGCATGGATATCGCGTAAGTGATAATAGTGTGACGTACACAACTTGGCTCAGGAAGTTAGATATCACATAAGTGACTGGCGTGCTAGTAAAGAAGTATCAGTTAAGCGACCCAAAGTTTGCTTAGGCCATACCCATGCACCTAGGAAGGGTATAAATACCCAATTGGCTCCATTTTTAACCATCTTCATCCATTTCCTCTAGAATCATAAACCCTATAAAGTAGGAGTTCTTGGTAGAATTTATAGTGGGTAATTGTGGAGCTTTAGAATCATTAGTTTATGTGATTTCCTATTAAATTTGCGGTAAGATTCCATTATTTTCATTATTGGTTTCTCCATCTTTTGCTAAAATCTCTAAAAGCTTAATGACTTGATTTAGCACTATTATATCTCCTACTCCACCTAATATAGTTTGGTTTCTCCATACGTTGTGTTGGTTTCGAATGTGCGATTCCGTGAATAGGCCGCACATAAGATTTTTACATAACTTTGGACCCGAAGCACAATATTGGAATATGCATGTCATTGTTCCCATTTTTATGAGTATCTTGTTATTTTTATAGCATGGCACCTTGTAGAAGCTTTCCAAAAAGAAAAACAGTGATTTAGTAGACTCTTTGGGATTTTCTTCGGCATTCAAGTAGGCTAGGTTTACCTTCTTGCTTTATTGATCTATATCATAGTATGATTATGATATTATGCTAGATATTGGTGGGATTTAGCTGTTGGAAGTATGAATGAGAATATTAGCTTCGTTGGAACATTTAGGCTGTCTTGACACCGTAAACTTGGAGTAATTAGCATATTTATTCATATCTTAGGTGAATTGGTCTACATGGCTCATGTTTAATATGGAAATGCCTTAAAACACAAGATTGGTGAAATATCCTTAGTCATTCTTTTTTAGGGTGGAATTATCCTTAGTTTCTTAAGTTGGGGGAAATTCCCTTAGTTGTTATTGCTGTAGGTAGGATTGACTTAGTTGTTCATGTTTGGGAATATTTACTAACTTGGGGCTATTTATGGCTTACTTGACATCTATAAATGGACTTAGATACATTATCCTACTTCGGTGTAGAAGTTTGCTAAAAATGGATTTTGGGGTTTAGAGTGGGGCCCTTTGGTCCACCTTAGGGTATGATTTATGTTAGCCTTGTAGACTTAGTTATGCATGATGTGCTATTATTATTGGTTCTTATGAAACTTGAGGATATTTAATAGATTTATTGAGTATGTTATTTGGATATTGAATGATTAATGCTACTTCTGAGTATTTCTCATCGTATTGCTTATATACGTGAATAATGATATGATATGATTATGATATGCCTCATAATTGTGATATTTCTTATATATATATATATGTTATGGCTCATAGTTATGATGTGGATTATAGATATGATATGGCTCTTATTACTGATATGACTTATAGTTATGATATGGCTTATAGATATTATATGGCTCATAGTTATGATATGGTTCATAGTATTGATATGGCTAATATACATGATATGGTTTATATATATATACACACACACACACACATATATATATAATATGGCTCATAGATATGATGGCTCAAAGTTATGATATTTTTAATCGATATGATATGACTTATATATATGATATGGCCTATAGTTAAGATATGGCTTATACATGTTATATAGCTCATGGATATGATATAGCTCATAGTTCTGATATGGCTAATAAATGTGATTAATGGCTCATAGATATGATTAATGGTATATAGATATGGTTTGGCTTATAGATACAATTAAAGGCTTATATATATTATTAATTGCTTATAGATGCAATTATTGAAATAACTTATGTTTATGACTATTTACATGGCCTATAGGTGTTGTTATTGGCATGACTAAATGGATGCGGTATTGATATAGTCTATTGGATCAGTTTATCAGTATGACATATTCATATAGTTCAATGGTCAGGTTTTAAATATGAGTTTTGGTTTAAGTCAGGTAGTTGATAATGATCTTCATATCTCGTATGCATTTACTTATGTGCAGCAGTGCTGAAACATATTTCTAGGTTTTCCCCTTTTTATCTCGAGATAGCTTATTCTATCTTATATCTTATCATATTTATATTATGATTTAAATCATTCGGCCGATGATGCCTACTGAGTACCTGTGTTTTGGATACACTCATACACTACACTTTTATACCTTTTTGGTATAGATTCGAGTACTAATTGCCATCGTTGATTCAACATTTGTGCAGGGTTAATTTCGGAGATTGGGTGAGCTCTTGGAGTAGGAGTTACCATTTTTACTTCTATTTATATCTGACTATTATTTCATCTTTGAGATGGATTGCATTTGATAATTCAGTAGTTATAGTTTATTTTTACTAGATCTTGTACCGACATTGCTGAGTGATGGGATGGTTTTTGACTTTCTATCTATCAATTAGACCTTTATGACTGTATTATTGCTATTGAAGTCTTTAAATGTTAATTTCTGAATTTTAGGCCTTTTTCCATCAAGTTAGGCCATTACATCTAGATCAAGGCTATAATTCAGCTCACGTACTGGTGGGACAGAGTAGGCGCCATCATGACTCATAAATTTGATTGTGACAGCTTTAGTGGCCCTTCGCTTAAGCAACCCAAAGGGTGCATAAAGTAGGTGCACCAGCTGAAGACTTGGTATTTTTCCAAGTCTTTAATGACGAATCATGATTTTTTTGAAATCCCAAATACGAAAACAAATTATGACACCCAATCAAATTCAATGTTTCTGGCTCAATGGCGTAGTTAAAATTTCCATCCAAAGTCAATTTAATGAAAATGGGTCCCACAACTAATTGCTATTTTTCTTATTTTTTGGGAAATTGATCAAAATGAGTCAATAAGCCTTAAGACCCAAACCAAAGGTCCACCTATCCTAAATTAGATATTTCAGAGTTGTTGGAATGGATAGAATAACATATGAGGTTGTTTCAGACAAGTTTTTTCCTGGAAGAAAATTCTAACCAGCAATGACTTCAAAGTAGAGAATTGACTCTAAAAACCAAACAAACTACCCATTAATAGAGCTGGCAACTCCAAAAAGTCATAAATGAATTTAGGAAAATATAGGAATATTCTAAATTATGAAACCAAGTGTAAATGTAGAAAATAGCCTGATGCATCATACATATTATCATGCTAATGGTTCATTTCTTATATGTAATCATTGTTGGTTGATATATTTAGTGGATTCTAGGCTCACATGTATAATTATTTAATGGATTTTGAGATCTTCATACTGGATTGGTTGCGAGCATTAAATCCTTATATCATACATACATTCAAGAGATATTGGTACCTTTATGGAAACACTGATCTTAATGGAAATGAGACATTTTTGCAAAACCCTCGATTGTAGCTCACGAGGTAGAGAGGATGTATAGTTATTGAGATTGGAATTGAGTACTGAGATTGTATATGGGTTAAACCCTCCAAGGGTCATACTTGGAAATATTAAGGGTCAGTAGGTATATATGGAGGTTATGCAATAGACTCTGCCATATAACCTCATCATGATCATCATTATTGCATTTAATTATGCATCTTTAGTGTCATACTTTTATGCCTAATTTAATTCATATCCACTTTGTCTTGTTTACATCCATAATTTCTTGCCTATATGCAATATCTAAAATTTTTAATAGAGATTGTGCAAGCTACCATTTGGGATATTTTTTGATTACATGTGACGTGCTCATAGTATATACCTATGTATATTATTTCCTACTTTTCTCAGTCTACCTATGATACTATTGAGTACAAGTGACTATATACATCCTTATTATGCCCTTTTGGTGCAAATCTAGGTACAAATGCACCATGCAGTAGATGGGTTCATGTACTGATCTTTGATACCTTGAGGTATTGATCACTCTATGCCTTCTTTATTTTGAGAAATACTTGTAGTTCTTAATATTCTCAGTTGTACTTTCAAATGTTGAGTTGAATTATATTGTTCTTACACTATGACACTAGGATTTGGGATGGTTTATGGTATTTATTATTATTCTAACTTTTTTTATAATCTTAATTGCATGGTTTGACTTTGCTCAAGAAGTCTCACCTTGGGATTTATGTTATTAATTCTTATTACATGTAAGTTTGGGTATTGACTTACCTATTAAGGATTAGCCACGATAAGTTCCATTACGACATTAATTTTTGGATCGTGACTAATTGTTATTAAAGCTAGTTCATTAGTCTCATCAGTGTAAGAACAAGGCGTCTGGTAAAGTCTTGTAGAGTGGTACGTAGACATTTGTATCTATCTTTTAGAGGCTATAACATTTATTTAGGAAACTTTCTTATTTTTTTTCCATATCATAAGGGTTTTTTGATATTTTATTTTCTAAACTGTGTTTTACTCTTTTTTGTATAGATGGTGAAGACTAGATTCCCTGAGGCTAGGGACGTTAAGCTAGAATTTGAGGAGGGATCCCAGCCTAGGAGATGAGTCAGGGGTCATAGATAGGCATAATATAGAGGACAGACACAAGGATTTACCCCTTCTAAGGTAGTACTAAGGGGATCTGTCCAAAGTGTAAGGTTGAGCATGATAGAGATATAGGTCCTACTCAGGTTCTATGAAGTTCTTCTACGATGGCCATGGAAGGTTTTTTGATTCATTTGATGTCTCTATTGGAGGATGTCCCTTTGAGTGCACTTGGTATTTCTCCATCTCCGATTACTATACATCCATCTGTGCTAGAGAATGCTTATGTTTTTCCTCTAATTTAGAGTGTGGTTCCTTCATTGATATTGATATCTACTTATGGTATTCCATGGGCTCTGAGTGATGTTCCTTTTGCACTATCAATAAATGAGTATGGTATTTCAAGTCTAGGAGTTCACTATTAATCTATGTTATATCCTTAGGTAGGATCACAGCCGGCTAGATTCACTATGCTTCTGTTGATTATGGTATTGTTATGTCTTTCGAGGATTGGAAGAGGGTTAAGAGAATTACTTTCTTGGGCCCCCCTCCAAGATTGGTGGTGTGGTAGGTAATGAAGCCTACAATTCTTTATTGATTGCTTGGAGAAGTAGTAAAACTTTTGATCTTTCGAGTCACATGGAGTTGCTTACACGACCTACCAACTGAGTGATTAAAATACCCTAGGTTTTTGGCCATTAGAAAATTTCCTAGATTTCTGGTCTTTGGATAGGATACGACTAGGGGAAACAAATCGTACTCTAGGATATGAGTGGTATAGGTTAGTCGTATGCTGACAAGTGTTGGTTGGTGGGTTGGATTTAGTTTCTGGAATAGATACAACTTGGTAGTACAATTCATATCGGTGGGGTATGGGTTATTGGCTACTATACTTAATCTTAGACTTGGTAACTTAAGATGGATCCGAGTATGAGTGGCTCACCATGATCCATAAGCTAGGGTACGAGTCGTACCATAAAATCATATGGTGGGTAGTGTTAAATCCTCTTTAGATTTTATTTTGCCAGGGGTACAGATCATGGGTACCAGTAGTATGCATGGATAATACATAGTTTAGGGTGAGTCTTACCTTGGATAGTGCTGAGTCAAAGGGAGCTATCATAGGGTATCACTCGTATTGGAGGCCCCATAACTTTTAACACACTTGGGAGGTTATTTGGCCTATTATTCTATTCTTTAACACATAGAAAAACACTCTCTAATCCCCTCCAAAGTTCTTGGGCAAGGGAAGCTTGGTTTTTATATTAAGGATTAATGTGGAGCTTGTGTTGGTGATTTCTCTCCATCATCTTCTTAATTTAAGGCATGTTTTATTCCCTCGTTTTTAGTTCAAACTAAAGGCATGGTTTTATACAATGTTTTCATGGTTCGAATTTTGTACGGCTTTGGGTT
Organism: Capsicum annuum; assembly: GCF_002878395.1. Taxonomy (NCBI): domain Eukaryota; kingdom Viridiplantae; phylum Streptophyta; class Magnoliopsida; order Solanales; family Solanaceae; genus Capsicum; species Capsicum annuum. The sequence continues at coordinate 19,748 of NW_025888767.1, read as the reverse complement.
ATCAAATATAATTTGGGTTTTTTGGTTATAAATGCTTGGTTATGGTTCTCCTTTGTTTTAATTATGCTTCAATGGTAGTTTTTGATAATTGGTTGCATGGAAATGGGTATTTGGTAATTGGATTTGGTTGTGAAAATTCTATGCCCCAAGTTGTTTGATAAAATGCCTTAAGAATGATTTCACTAAAATGTTGGATTTTTAATGGAACTTGTACATGGTTGAGACTTAGTAATGGAACCCTAAATGGCTAAATGATTTGGAATGGTCAAAATAGAATGTTTTGGGGTTTAACAATAATCCTTGTGGGGTACAACGGAATCCCTTAACTAATCATAATAATGGAACACTTGTGCGGTACATGGGACACCCCCAAGTTAATTGGATAGTGTGATCTATGGGTACTTGGAAATCCCTGGATCTCAAAAAGGTTTTGTTAGGGACAATACTTGCAATTTATTGTCAGTATAACGATACCACTATATATAGACTCAGTTAATAATAATGGTTTGGTTAGTTGGAAATGGTTTTGATTGGGCAATAAAGGAGGGGTGTGATAGCTAACCATAAAGGTGGGAGTCTAACAGATAAACACTGGAAACTCATGTTTGCTGACATGAGGGGTAGATCATGGTGACCTTATATGATACTACGAGGTACATGGGAATCCTCTAAGTACATTGTACATATGTATCATGCATGGTGAAGGGTACTTGGGAATCCCTTACTCTTATGGTATCTCCGGTTCATGTGGCTACATGCATCGGGGACTGTTCAGGGGGTTACAATAGAACAATGTAGACTGTGGGTGGTTCTAGGACTGTTAAGCTACACATAAGCAGGTTAATGGTTTTCAATGCATGCTAAACCTGGTTCCCTTTCCCGGGATGATTATATACATATATGTATGGTTTTTATGCATATAGTTGGTTTACTTGGTTTTGTTAAATGTCATTAGTTTATCCTGAGTTCATGCTAGCATTCAACTGCTAACCCATCTTCAGGTGGTTGTATCCCCAGATGATGTAGGAACCAGCCATTATACTCCTCCTACATAGTGATCAAACTTCGAGATCAACTATTGGATTGAAGTAGTGAGCTTCTATATTTCTGAAAGGTTCCATTTCATGGATGTCATTTCATACTTCAGTTTATTTATGGATATTGATTTTTTCTATGGTTGGGGCCATATCCCAACTGAATTTTGGTATTCTTTTGTTTAGAGGCTTTTATAGAACTACTAAGGGTTGGTATGGACAATATCGATATTGGTGTTAACCTTGGTATTGACATTGTTGAACACCCCGTACTTCTACTTAGCTTGAAATAGTCCCAAGTATGCTAGAAAATTACTTTGAAAGATGAATCCACTTTTATATACGTTTAATTTTAAAGATTTTAACTTTTTGTCATATGGGAAATTGAGTTAGCTTTCCAATGATACAAGTTTCGTCCAAATACGGTATTGGGGTAGAAAGATATGGCCATTTTACAGAAAATAGTCAAAACTACCCAGGTAGGATGATGAGGGCCGATGGACCGTCGAGCTAGCGATGGACAATCACCCAAACCGTCGCAGCGGAGGCAGTGAAACCTCATTCTGCCTAAGGGCGACTGCTCAAGCTGATGGACCATAGAGCTAGCGGTGGACCGTCACCCAAGCCTTATGGCCTCAGAAGAAACTGTGGACGGAGCACCATGCTTTGCTTGAGAAGCTTCAAATTAAATCAAGAAGTTTATAGAGCGATGAAACTCACCATTAGTATCATCCTTTTGAGGTAATGGAATAGGTGGGTCACTCTCATAGTCAGGGTTGGTAGTAATAGGGGTAACCCCTTAAATATGGTGGGATACCGAAGCCTTAGCCTGGGTCCAAACTCTAGAAGTTGGATGAGCTTTGTCCATAGGACCCTCAGAAAGGTTTGCCTGAGTCTCAGATCTCCTTGGAGGCATGATATGAAAGATAGCAAACAAAAATCAGATGAATCCAAGACCTTAGACTCTATACATTGAGATAGACACACATGAAAGGGAACATTTTCTAAAATGTCTCATAGATTTTGTTTTTTAAGTATGGCAGACTTCACACCCATAAAAGAGACTCTACTCGACAAAGAATTGTGGACACCCAAATGACCATGAACCTAGTCTCTGATACCAAAATGACATGCCCCGAAATCAAGCCATGTTATATGGGCATCCCAAGCTCACATATACTGGAGGCCACCCTGATAACTCAAACTAATCATCAACATCAACCACATAGTTTGGGTGACTCCCAACCATAAAAGGATATAGCAGAAAACATACCACAAGTCATAACTTAAACAATGTCTAACCATTTCATCAGCTTATTAACTAACCAATATACCCAAGTCCATATCCATCCACAATACCTCTATAAAAATAGAAGTATAGAAATATATATATCGGGATAAGCCCCGAACAATATCCAAACCATTTTAAAATGATAATAAGTCCAAAGATAGAGAGCTAAGAAGGAATGTATTCCAAAATAAAGAAGCTTACCGCTCTGTAGTCAATGCATAAATTGCTTCGATCACCTACTCACTGCATAGGAAGAGAAGATGATTCTCCAGCCCGTAGGTTGCGTGGAGACATAGCTATAGAGATAGTTAGCGGTTGGAATGCTAGCATGTCACTCAAGGACAAGGATTAAATAGCATCATAATTCAACAACACACAATATATCATAATCAATCAAATTCTTAAACTTATCCATACATATCGATATATCACATTCTAATCATGAGGACAAGTGTTATCAACACTTTGTAAGAACTTAATCGTCATATATGCATTGGAGGAGTTTAACCTTCCACACCTATAGATTCAAGAATTTATCATTAGGCATAGGACTCTAACTATATTTACATATAATAGAGTAACGGACTCTAACCACATACATATCCATTTAAGTCAGGGACTCTAACCACTCACACACACTAATATAAGTAAGGGACTTTAATCACTCACACATATTCATTCAAGAAAGGGACTCTAACCACATGCTAATATATAGAAAGGGACTCTAACCTCATGCCATATTAAATAAAGGACTTTAACCGCAACTCAATCTATTTGGAGAGGAATTTTGGCCTCACGAGATCTCATTATGCAAGGGACTTTAACCGTAAGTGATTTTATTGGGAAAGGGAATTTAACCCCAAGCCATCATGATTATATTTAGTCAAAATTGGGACTCTAACCCTTTGTCCATGCATCCATATACATTCAGTTCCACACATAGGGAATTTAACCCATTTAGCCAATTCAATATCATACATGACCGCATGGTCCTCTTGGGAGCCTTCATTGCTCACCAATTTTAATGGGCCAATGCCTTACTTTAACTTATAACAAAATTCAGTCTAGGGTCCTAAAGACACTTACAAGATATTCATATTTCATTAGAAATTCTATACCATAATTTAGGTCAACTTAAGACAAGTTGATTTTCACATTAGGGACTTTAACTACCTTCTTGTTCATCAACCATAAAGGTCATCAATTACACAATACATGGATAATATTACCTTCACAATACCACGTATAAAGAATTCACACATATTTGTCCATTTTCATAGTTCAAAGCATCATCATCATGTAACTAGATATCTTACTAAGATACTTTCACAAACACATTATGTACATGCCTTTACACAGGACAATTTCATTATTAAAATCACAAAGACTAGGGTTACTCAAGACCCACATTTTAGACAACATACAACAATCATTCATATGTGAAAACTACGCTCAATAATATGTATAAGCATAAGCCTAATCAAGCATCATCATTATTTATCATTAGGCAACAAATCCCATTTTAGTTGATTTTTTCAAACCACAAGGTACACTTACTAAATCAAGTGTTAAATACATGGGTTTAAAGTTATTTATAAAGGGTAAGAGTTACATGCCTTTACAAATATGAGTCACCAAGAATATGTACTCCGCTTTGCCTCTTGAAGACCACTCTTGAAACCCTACCTTCCAATTCTTCAAGATGAGTTTGAGAGAGTTTTTCAGGTGTTTAATATATCAAAATGGATGTTTAGGAGGCTACACACACTTAAATAGTAAGAAGGAATAGGGTTTTTTACATTGGAAATGACCATAAGGACCTTATTTAAAGCTATAAAATGACCCCATCTAGGGGTACGACTCCCACATACAACTATCTAGGGAACCATACCCTAGAGTAAGAGTGGTACCCTGACTCTTACCCTAGGCTTCTTCTAGGCCTTCTACACTAGTTAGGGTACAAGTGGACACCCTTGAGTCATATCCAAAAGGTACGACTCATGCCCTAACTATATGCACAACTCATATCAAAAATTGTCCACTTAAGTTGAGGCTTTAATACATATGATTGAGTTAGGTATGACACATATATATTGGTTACAATTAAGGGGTAATCATGATATATTATGGATAGTGTGTTACTCTCAGAGACTGCTCAGGGTACGAGAGGGTAGAGGCAAGGTAGGTAAGACCCGTATCCAAGGGTACGACTCAAGGCTCTAGTCGTACCCAACTTAGAGACACAAAAATGAAGTTATTCTCTATGATTCAAAACCTAGGTGTTTCATGCAGAATATATACCCAACTTTTTACAACTTAAGTACTTTATTTGCTATTCAACTGAGTATGAACTAGTGTTTTAGTAATGGATAATATATAACCCATATTTTGGATTTTATATTTTTTTTATTTTTACTATTTTTTCCTCCTCCATGGTTTTTATATGCCTTATATGAGTTTTGGATTTGGATGGCATAGTCTTTGAAGCATTTAGGAGTTATTTGTGTGGAGTTGAGGTTTTGAGTTACCTTCAAAGTTATTAGTTTGACTTTACTAAAAATTTTGGGATCCAAGTGTCAAATGGTGATTTTGTCTATTTCATCACATCTATAATGTCAATTTTGGGTTACCAATATTGTTGGTGTAGGTTCAAAGCCATTATATTAAGTTTTGTCCTCATATAAAAAAAATTATATAAAATAGCCTAAAGGGGTTGGTGAGAGGGGGTTAACCTATTGATAATGACCACTTTTGGTAAATCTGATGGTTCTATTGATTCTACAATGCCAAAAATTAAACTAGAAACGTGACAAAATTATTTTTATAGTCTCTCAATTGAATATCGAGGGTTAATTAGAAGTAATTTTAGTCTTTAGTTTTAGATGTACCTGGTTTATGGGACAACTCACCTTAGCGGTACTACTGAGCCCCTTTAAACAACCTTAGTGGAAGAAAACTGAACCAACAGCATCGTATTAGTAATGAGTATTGTGTTTTTTGAAATATCACTGGAGCAACTAATGTGGTGCCTAAGAGACAAGATACATAAGAAATGAATTCCACCATAACACTCGTCTACCCACCTAGGCATTGACGCTTAGGAAAGAAAATAAGCTCCTAGCTGACGTTGCCGATATAAATTCCATTTTCTTCTGCTTTTTTATTCTATTCACAATTTTAATGCTTTGGGGTCTCAATTTTTGTAATTTCAAAGATGACTTTTCCTCAAATTTGACTTGGGTGAGCTTTTAAACATTATTTCTATCCTTATTCATTGATTATTTAACTAAGTCATCTTTAAAACTTATATTTTAAAATTGAATTTTTTGGGTTTCACTCGGTAAAGAGAGAAAATGGTTTTTTCTTTGATTTTAACCTCTATTTCAACTTGTTTTAATGTGTTTTAACATTTAGAACTCTTAGAGTGTGGGATACAGGATTCTAAAAGAAAATTCCAATTTTACCTATTTTCCTTGGGGATCCATTTTTGAACTATTTTTGGACCCAGAACAAAATTAGCTATTATAGTATCATTAGACACCTTTGGACATGTAGATTACATTTTTTAGGAATTTGGTTCATTTTGAGGCCTCACATAAAGGAAGGATCCATCTTGAATCATCTAGAATTGAGTTTCAATATTTTGGTTGTGGCTTAACTTTCTTTAGACTGGACAAGTTAGTTAACGCTTCAATTAAGTATACAATGAGTTGGGAATTTTTGTATAATATTTATAATTTGAGTTTGTTATTTTATAACTATGCCCACACAACAGCCAATGTGTGTATTATTACTGACTTGAGAGGATGTTAACTCATTATTATTATGATGCTCGAGTGGGGCATATTTCAATATTATATTTGACTTGGCCTCAACTTCATATGAGATAGTGGTATGGACTACGTACACTTTACTCCCCCTCACTAACCCCACTTTATTGGAATACACTGGGTATTTTGTTGTTGTTAATTATTTGACTTGGCCTTATTTAAGCATTATTTTCCTTCATTAATATTGTGATTCCTAAGCGGGGGCTTGAATTAATAAAAAATTTATTTATTACATATCTGTTCCTTATGGTGGTTCCATGCAATGGTGTATAGAATGATCTACTTAAATTTGAGGATATTTGATATTATTTAATACTATAATTGAATATATTCCTTATATAATATTATTTTTGTTATGAGCATACATCTTCATTTCAATCATCTACGTACATGGATTTGTACTATAAAAAGTCTGTCTTTGAAAGAAAAAACTCTTTATTATACTCTTGACTAAGAAATATGCTAGCAAGGTGGATTGAGGTATGAGATCATGGACACATATGGTTTGTGAACCTTCCATGTTATCCTATTCTAGAAGCTTTTGCATGAAAGGTGTATGCATGATACTAGTGAAATATTTCATCAAGGCTATTGCATTGCATTAAATTCATTTTATTTTACATATTACATGTCATGAATTTATCCTTATTTTATATATATTTGTGTGTAGTCTTATAATGATATTATACTTGTAGAATTGTTAAAAAATACAGTTTGAGCACCGTTCGAAACTTTTTTGTATGTAGATGGAATAATGCTCATATTATCCTTTACTTTTTTAGTTTGATGGTTTGCTCAGTTGGCCTACGGTACTTACTAAGTACAAATGGACCATACTTACTCCTACTTTTAGTACCCTTTTGGTATAGTTGATCCTAGTTCAAGTGTAACTCATGGAGCATAATTTTATGATGTGTTCAAGGTTGATTGTAGAGTGCGGGTGAGCTCCTCATTAAGGGATTGAATTCAAACTTTATTTGTCCTTTTTATCTTGCTTTTACTTATTAGAGATAGACTTGTGTTTCTTAGTGCTCATTAATAATTTTTTGTAATTTTACTAATGGCATCAAATTTTTTTATTATAGTTGTATTTCATTTAGTTTTAAATATTTTTGTTTATTTATATTATGTCCAAACATTCATCCAAAGTTTCTTATTGGGTTTTATTTATTTGTTTTCCCTATTCTTTATTTCATCAAGTGTTGGGGTCCCAAAAAGAGAAAATGATTAAAAAGGAATCCATCACTGCTTCTACTAGTAGAAAAATGGAGGAAAATAGTAACCTTGTTCCCAAGGAAGTTAGAAATAGGTTCTTGAAAAAATGAAAAGTGCTGACTGGGAAGGTTGTTGAGTCAAGTGTTTTAACAAAAGTAGGAATGATGGAATTAGTTGAGTTTGTTAAATATAAAAAATGGCTCCATCTTATGGAAGGACCCATTCCTATAGTCTTTGATGAGGTAGTTAAGGAATTCTATTCCACATTGGATTTTTTTGAAGACAAACTGAAGATGACTATTGTAGTTCAAGGGAAGAAGCGGAATTATGATGTTGAATTTCTTGGGAGAATTCAGGATGTTCCCATCAGTAATGTGAGGGTTGTCTCTAAACAAAAACCCTCAATAGTGTTGATGGCAAATGCATCAAAGATTAAAGGAAAATTTATGGCTGTAGTAAATAGAAAATCTCTCAAAGGTGAGATATAATTAATCTTTGATTTTTCTACAAATGGATTCTTCCTAGATCATAAAAGAGAAACATTGCCTAAGTTGATGATTTGTATGCGATGGAGTGTCATAGCAATTTTGAGTTTATTAGTTTACCTGCTTTAAAGATTGAGCACATGCAAAATTTGTTCATGGAAAAAATGCAAAACATGGAATGCCTTATGGATATTGGTTCAACAAAGTGTTTGATTATTTTGGTATTGTCTATGAAAATGAAAATCCTATAATTGTAATAGTACAGTTTGGTATGAAGACTCTGATCAAAATTGAATGTGTTGTATAGAAATTAGTTAACATCTCTCAAGAGGAGCTTAATAAAGAAAAAGAAGAATTGAAACTCAACTCAGTTACTAAGAATGCAGAGATTAGCAAATTGCAAATGATAATTCAAAATCTTTGTAATGTGAATCAAAGTGTCTCTGAAGAGCTTAGAACTGAGAATGCTAAACTAAAGAAGGAAATTTTAACTCTAACCGATGAGGTTCTTAGCTTGAATGTAGATATAAGGTATCTAACTAAGGAATTGTTGTATTGTCGTTCTACAGAAAACAATAACATGGCTCTACTTATCCAAACCCTCTTCCCAAGACCTTCACCTATTTAAATTTTCTTGATTCCTGTGGCTTTTTCTCCAGAATATTTAAATTATGCACTGAAATAATACTTACCTTTTACAAATGAATGAATCTTTGTTTGTGTGTCTTATCTGTTTCTTCTTAATTTTAAAGTTGTTCTTCATGTTAGTATTTCCCTAGTGGCCATGAGTTATTAACTTTTTCTTATTTTACTCTTGGTTTACTATTGTTGCTTTTAAATGATTCCAAAATGGGGAATACTAAATTTATATTGTAGCGACTAGGTGAGATGTGTGTTGCATGATGTGTTACAAACCATGTACTAGGTGCATCTATGTTTAATGTTGGTGATGTATAATGGCAGATTGACATGGGAAAATATATTTTAACAATGGCATAGTGACATAGGGAAAAATGTTGGTGATGCATGATGGCATGTTGATAGGGGGAAGCATGGTGCATAATGATAGGGGTAACATTCATCAACAATAGTGGTGGCACTCTGATTGAATGAGATAAATAAACATTGATGCTTAAAAATCTATGGTTGGTTTTTCATCATCAAAAAGAGGGGAAATTACTATACCTTGTTTTGATGATAATCAACTAAAAACAAGGAACCAAGTCCCTGGGTCTTCATGAATTTAGTACATCTTTCACTGTCCTACGCAGTTTTGTTTGTTAGTGTAAAAAATTTACACAATTGAGTTAGTACCTATCAGGACACCTGGGCCAATTGTATTTCTACCTAATCATTATCCAGCTATAAATAGAAAAGAACACTCCTCAACTCACTATTTTGGCAGTTAGACTGTTCAAAGAGAGAAATTAGTGAAAACTCAAATATTTCTCAAGTCCCAATCTTTTGTATGCTGAGAGAGTTTGTGTTCTTGAGTCAAGTCTTGTCTGCAATTGAATTAGTTATGTTATAAGAATAATGCTCTTTTTGTGTTCTTGAGAGTTCTTAAGTAGAGTTACCTAAGTTGATATTGGTTATAGTTAATCAATATTCAGGTGAGTTTTTGGATGAGCTATGAAGGTAGGTTTGTTATAGAATTGTTACAAATTGTTGGATCTTTGAGTTAAGTTGCTATTTGAGTCTGTAATAAAAAGTTTGATTATAGTTGATTGTTGAGTTCTAGTAAGGGCAAGCCGTGGTTTTTCCTCACTTGAGAAAGAAGGTTTCCACGTTAAACCTTTATGTTTTTTAATTTCCTTCAAAGTTTTGTTTCCTTACTACTTTACTATTTCATTGCTTTTGTGAGATTCAAAGGGACCTCGTTATTCATAATATAGTGCAAGCTCCCACCTTCCAATAGAGGTCATGGAGGGATCTAGTGGGCAACATAGTTTCAATGATAAGACGTTGAAAAATATAGTGATTTTGAAGCCGTAAAGTAAACAGGTGGCAAGACCAAATCAAAAAAGTGGAAAGGAAGCTATAGGATTATATTTTAGAATGTGATGACAACTATATTCTATTTGTTTCACCATGATCTTGTCCACCTAGAACATTAGGGGTCTAAATCATCCCCATAAGTACAAGGAGGTAAAACTCTTTCTTGCAAAGCACAAGATTAAAAGTTTTGGTTATGTATAAACTAAAATGAGAGAAGTAAAATCTATAAGGTTAGTGCGAAAAGTGGGTCAAGGCTAGGAATTTTGTCATAATTATAGTGAAATGCCAAATAGAAGAATCTCTTAAATGTTGATGTTCTTGAGGTCAAGGAACAATATATTCATTATCATATTGAGGGTTCTAAAACTCATTATCACATTTATTTGACTGTAGTTTTTGCTATGACTGACTAGTATCATAGTAATTGTTTATGGAGGGAACTAGCTTAGGTTAATCTACCAAGAAATTACCCTTGGGTTCTATGCAGTGATTTTAACAATGTGTTGAGCAGAGGAGATAGAATGGGATCACCAATTTTACCTAGTGAAACACAAGGGTTTTAGGATTTACTTGATAAGATGATGTTGACACCTCTTAGAAGTAAAAGATAGCGTATTACATGATGTAATAAGAAAAAAATAGAGAGAGGGTATACAGTATAATTGAGTAGGAAATAGGGAATTTTAATTGGCAACAATAGTTTGGTCAAGTATAGGCAGATTTTCTCAATCCATCAATATATGAAAACTCCCATACTTTGGTTAGAGTTATCAATATTCAAAACTGCATCCTAGGTCATTCAGATAGTATCCTAATATTGTGGAGCATTCTAAATTCAGTAACATCTTGGCACATGTTTTTAGAGTTAGAGGAGGCTAATCAGACTTTTGTAAATGTGTGAGGAAAGCTAAAAGAGATCAAGCAATAGTTGAGAGATACTAATAGGTACATAGTATCATAAGCTCTCAAGTTGAACCTATCAAGATATAAACTTGATATTATTCAAATACATTTGCATGGAAACCTGATCGACCCTATACTATAAGAACAAGAGAAATACTTACTGATGGAAACTGAAAAATGGAGCACTATGGAGGAGTAGGTATTTATACATAAATCTAGAGCTATTTGGGTGGATTATGGTAATGCTAATTATAAATATATCTATGCCAAATGGGAAATTAGAACTAGTCATAATACTATCACCTCCATTTTCACTAAGAACAATGTGAAGCTTACATAACCATAGACAATCAAATATAATTTCATTAGTTTATTTAAATAATTAATGGGTAACTTGTTCCATTTAATTACCTTTTTCTAATACTTTGATAGTTCATCAAAGTGCATGTCTAACCTTGATTCAACAAATTGACCTGACATAGTAGGTAACATATTAAGAAGTCACTACAACTATAAAGACTATGCCAAAGGACAAAGCTCCTGGGGTGGACGGATTTCCCATTTAGTACATCACAAAGAATTGGGAGATAGTCAAAGATGATGTAGTAGAACTTGTACAACAGTTTTCTTATTGCTGGTTCTCTCTTTCCCACTATAAAACTACTACTATAACTTTAGTTCCCAAAATTCCAAATCATACTAAAGTTAAAAACTATCGACCAATAGATTATTACACTTCTTTGTATAAGATTAATATGAAGGTGTTCATAAAAAAATATAAAATCTATTATTGTTGATCTAGTACGATGCTTTTAATTGACATTTGTTGAAACAAGAAGTATAATTGACAATGTATTGTTTATCCACAAAATCTTTAAATGTTATAGCAGAAAACTGGATATCCCTAGTATTTGTTATTAAAGTACATCTAAGGAAGTCAGATGACACCTTAGAGTAGTGTTTTTTTAAGAGATTGATGGTATCAGTAGCACTTTTCTATAGTCTAAGTGGAATAGGAAATTTGATAAGGGTTTTACTAGTTATTTCCAGTTAGCTACATCTTAGTTAGTGATTTAGAGTGGTTATTTTTAGAGTATAGTAGATCATGCCATGATGATTGAGACTATTTTTTAAGGTATTCGAAGTGGTGATACCAAAAGGGTACACCATTAGGTAGAGGTTCTCATAGTTATCACAACAGAACAGTTCGGGAAACATTACAAAGTTCAGATAATAGGTTTTTAATGTTTGAGACTTTATAATGTTAGAGATCAGGTCATGCATATTGATGGTCACTGTCTCGTTCGTTGGGTTATAAAGGACATTCTAGTTATTTTGTGCTTGGTCAACATAATTCTTTTAGTAGAGTATGTTTTTTTGTGATGAATTTGGACACTTACAGAAAGATTATACCAGGTGTGCAGTTTTTCTACATTATAGGGATGTAACGTTAAATCCTATCTTTCTTAACTATCAGTAGTTAGAGGTGCTAGATAGGGTAGTATAGGTAATTTTAGAGTTACTAGAGGTGGGGATTCATGAGCTCATTGTAGTGGATGAGGAGTCACTCAGTCTGGAAGAAGATGTGGTCAGTTCTATGCTTTCCTTGGGATACCTAAGGTAGCGACGTTTGATGTAGTGACTATAGGTGTTGTCCTAGTTTTCCATCATCTGGCTTAAGTATTGTCTGACCTTGGGTCCACGATTTTTTTGGTCTACATATTTTACTATAGGTATTAATGCTATGTGTAAGTCCCTTGCTATGACTATTTGTGTTTCTACCCCCGTAGACAATTCTTTAGTGGTAGATCGGGTGTACTAATCATATGTAGTGACATTTTTAGAGGTGTGATAATAACATAGACTTTATTATCCTCGACGTGTTTTGATGTTATATGGGCTATAGATTGGTTGGCTAATTATTATGTTATTTTGGATCATTTTCTTAAGACCATTACCTTAGCTACTCTAAGTTTACAAATATTAAAGTGGAAGAGTACTCATAGTTCATTCCCTAAGGGGTTATATCTTTTCTATGTGATCATCGCATAGCATGAATGGGGTGTCTTTCATATTTAGCTTATGTGTGTGATACTAATGTTGATTCCCCACCTTTCCCAAATTTTGTGTGAGTTGTTAGTGAATTCATGCATGTGTTTCTTTGGGACGTACCTGGTATGCCTCTAGATAGGGCTATAAATTTTGCCATCATTATTGAGTCAAGCACGAACCTATATCTATTTCTTCTTATTGTATGGCCATAATAGTTTAAAAGAATTGAAAGAGTAATTACAGATTTTTTTGAGTAAGGGTTTCCTTCGATCGAGTGTGTCTCCTTCGGGTGCTCCTTTCTTGTTTGTAAAGATGAAAGATGGATCCATGCACATTGTGTATTGATTATTGTCAATTGAACTAAATATCTATCAAGAAAACGTATCCTCTTCCTTCTACTAATTTTTTGTTTGATCAACTTTAGGGTGTCTCGGCCTTTTTGTGATTGAATTGAGATCTGGTTACTATTAGTCAAGGACTAGAGCTTTAGATGTGTAGCTTTTCCATCCTAAACCCCCCATGGCTATATGGGTTCAGCTTCCTCTGCTGAAAAGGCCCTATTGCGTGAAGCCACATGACCAGGGAAGAAAACTTAGGATGGCTAGTAAATCCCCCAAATAGAAAGCATGACATCATCTAACGGTCACCAAGACCAAACCTCACATCGGCAATTATAAGTTTTCAGTTTTGGTCCCCCAGGGATCTCGACCTTCCATGGATTTTCTATATATTCCACAATTATTTCCCAATTAAAACCAATACAAAGCAACCAACCAATCCATTAACCATTTATTAACCAAGTCCATTAATAGTGGTATCATCATACCAACAATAACTTGCAACTTTTATCCATAGCCAACCATATATAGGTTTAAGGGATTCCATGTACCCTTCATGATTTTCAATTAACCAAAATCATGGCCACTAAGACTTTTCTAATCTATTTAAAATGATTTAAACCATTTATACCATTTAGGGTTCTATTACCAAGTTTAAACCATGCATAAGTTTTGTTGAAAAACCAATCTTATAATAAAAATATTATTAAAGGCATTTTATCAAACTCATTGGGGGCATTGTATTTCCAAAACCAAATTTTATTATCAAAGAACCATTCCCATGCAACCAATTATCGAAAAGTACCATTAATGCATATAAAAGAATAATTATAACATGGGAAAACCATAACCAAGCATTTATTACCAAAACCCCCAACTAATAGTTAAAACCACAAAATCATACAATAATGAAATCATACCAAAAAATCACATAATACCATATCTTTAGTTGTAACTAACAATGAGGGAAGAGAACATGTCTTAATCCATGATGATGGTAGAAAGAAATCACAAAGACAAGCCCCAAATTAATCCTCTAGTTGAAACCCTAGCTTCCCATGCCGAAAGGATCTTGAGAGAACTATTGAGTGTTTAGAAAGAGTTTCTAAGTGTTAATTAATGGAATAATAGGGTAAATACCCTCTTAAGAGAGATAGAAGTCATAGGACCTTATTATAATGAGTGGGGAAATATCCAGAATACCCCCACTTATGTTGCACAAAAATCCCATCGTTATGGTATGACTGACACTCATGAGTTGTACCTTTTGATATGGTTGGTACCATCCACTCGTATCCTAGCCTCAATTATTGGATCCAACACTGTCCAGCATATGACTCATCCAATTAAGTCATATCCAAAACATAGGATCCGTACACTTCATCCGTACCCTTGGAAGAATAAACCCAAGGAAGATTTAGACACTGTCCACCATACGAGTCCATGGTATGACTTTTAACCTAGATTACATCTCATGATTATTTACTCGTACTCAGATCCTACATAAGTAACTGAGTCTATGATTAAGTTAAAGAACCAAATAATCCGTACCCACCAATATGACTCGTACCCCTAAGTCGTAACCATTCAAGTAACCAAAATCTATCCCACCAACCATTCCTAGTTAGTATACAATAGGACTATACCATTCATACCCAATCATATGAATCATTCCCATGAGTCTTATCGGGTTCAAAGATTGGAATTCCAGTAAATTTTCTAAGGGTCAAAACCTAGGGTGTTTTAAAGAAGTTGTTAGCCGCAATCCATTGGGGATTATTTCTTATATTTATGGTAGGAGGCTTACTTTGTGGGGTTATAAGTATTATCTTGCTTATATTTGCGATGTTAGTGTAGAGAGTCCACTTCTCGAAACTATCCCTAATAGATCATGAGTTTCTTGATGTTTTCTCTAGTGATCTACATGTCCTTCCTCCTGAGCATATTATTAATTTTGGTATTGATATTGAGCCGAGCACCAGGACTATTTTTATGGCACCTTATCGTATGGCTCCTGGCAATCTTAACCAACTAAATTCTTGGCTTTATGATTTTTTTGGTAAGGGTTTTATGAGACTGATTGAGTCTTTTTAGGGAGTTCTTGAGTTGTTTATTAAGAAGAAAGATGGATACATGTTTATGTGTACTAATTATAGGCAACTTATTAAGTAGATGGTGAAGAACCATTATCTTATGCCTCACATTGATGATTTGTTTAACCAGCTTTAGGGAGCAGCGTTGTTCTCTAACATTTATTTATGGTTCATTTACCATTAGTTGAGGATTTAGATCGAGGATATCCCAAAGATAGACTTTAGGACCCATTATGGTCACTATGATTTTCTAGTGATGTCTTTTAGGCTGACTATGCCCCAACCACATTTATAGACTTGATGAACTATGTGTTCACTTCTTATTTGGATTCTTTTGTAATTATTTTCATTGACGACTTCTTTGTATATTCAAGGTGTAGGAAGGATCACATGCAACATTAGAGGATTGTGCTCCAAACATTGAGAAATCATGTGCTATTTGTCAAATTCTCAAAATGTGAGTTTTGGCTTGAGTTAGTGACATCCTTGGACATGGTGTTTCTAAGGATAGGATTATGGTACGCCCAACAAAGATCGAGGCCATTTGTGATTGGGCAAGTCCTACATTTTTTACTAAGGTTCGCAGCTTCATTGGTTTGATCAATCATTATAGATGGTTCATTTAGAGATTTGCTACTATTGCATCACCAATGGCCAGATTGACTCAGAAGAAGGGTTCTTTCCAATGGTCCAATGAGTGTGAATTGATCTTTAGGAATCTCAAGGGATTTTTTACTTCATCTCTTAATATACCTTTTCCTAAAAAGAGTGAGTGATTCACTGTATATTATGATGCTTTTAATGGTTGTTAGGATTATGTATTAATGCAGTAAGGTCATGTTATTACTTATGCATCGAGGCAGCTGAAGGTGCATGAGAATAACCACCCTATTCATAATTTATAGTTGGCGATGGTAGTATTCATGCTTAATATTTTGAGGCATTATCTTTATGGTGTGCATTTTTTGATCTTCATGGATCATAAAAGTCTTCAACATCTTATGACCCAAAAAGAACTTAATGCTAGGCAACGTATATAGATGAAGTTGTTTAAGGATTATGATATCTCTATCTTGTATCATTTGGGCAAGGCAACTATGGTAGAAAATGACTTATGTAAAATGGCGGTGAGTATGGTTAGCTTGGCTTGTATTTTAAGTTTTCAAAGGCCATTAGCACAGGACATTCAACCCTTAGCAAACTTAATGGTACGTATCGATATTTTAGACCGTAGGAGAATTCTTGCTAATGTTGAGGCGATATCCTCACAATTTGATCAAATTTAGGGTCGCCAATTTTAGGATAAAAGACTTTGCATCATCCATGATAAGGTGTTAAGTGGTGAGTCCAAGAGCCCTACTATAATTTTTTATGGTGTTTTGAGAATTAATAGACGTATTTGGGTTCTGAGAGTTGATTGCTTGATTTAGTGAATTTTGTGTGAAGTTGTACAACTAAGATGTATAGATATTTGAGACAACATTATTGGTGGAGTTTTATATAGATAGATATGGCTAAATTTGTAGCTCATTTCGTATATTATCAGCTGGTGAAGGCTGAGCATCAACGACCTGGTGGTTTGATTTAAAGGTTGCCTATTCTCAAGTAAAAATGGGAGAAAATTACCATGGACTTAATTAGTGTGTTTCTACATACTTCTAATCATTTTGATTGTATTTGGGACATTATGGATCAATTGACCATGTCGACACATTTTTTTCCTGTTTAGATGTCCTTCCATGCCGAGAGGTTAGCTCATATTTATCTTAGTAAGATAGTCCATTTGATGGAGATCCTATATTGATCATATCGTATCAGGGTTTAGTGTTCACTTTTAGCTTTTAGAGAGTTTTTCAGGAGGAGTTGGGCACTTAGGTGGATCTTAGTACATCCTTTCTCAAGGATATACTCTGAGCCTATTTTGTAGATTATTAAGGTCAGTGGGAGCATCACTTAGCCTTGGCATAGTTTGCATTTAATAATAGTTACCATTCAAGAATTGATATGGCACCTTATGAGGCTTTTTATAGTATGTGATATCATTCTCTAATCTGATAGTTTGAGACTGTTGAGATTAGGTCCCTTGGTACTAACTTTCTTCAGGAGTCGTTGGATAGAGTCAGAGTGATTCAGGATAGATTAATGGCAGGTTAGAGTAGCTAGAAGGCATATGCAGATTGTAGACTTTGTGTCTTGAGATTTATAGTTGGTGAATGAGTATTTGCCTATTATAGCCCATGAAGGGAGTGATAAGGTTCAGGAGGAAAGGAAAGTACAGCCCCATATATATTAGAACCTTTAATATTTTTTGCATGATTGGTGAGATGGTTTATGAGTACTACCCCTATATTTTACTATTGTCCATCCGGTTTTCATTAATTTTATGTTGCAGTGATCATTCCTGACCTATCTTATGTGCATAAATGGGACTTAGTTTAGTTGGATAAGTGGTTGACCTTCATAGATGATCCTGTGCTTATTGCATAGTGATGATAGATGGTCATGTACTAGAGAGATTCCAGTAGTTAAGGTTCAGTAAAGGCACCACCCAGTAGAGAAGGCTACATAGGAGATCATGAGAAAGGTACAGTCCCAATAACCTCACCTATTTGATACATTAGGTATATCTTAATCCTTTACTTTTGCTGAGAAAGTTCTTTTAGTAATGGATATTGTAATGACCCTTCAAGTTATTTTTTGCATTTCTGCTCATTTTATCGTTTAGGCTGCTCCAATAACTGCCCCAAGTCATTTATAACTTGTTGGAACTTATAGTCCTATCACTGCATAGTTTGTTTGGTTTCTAGATACAATTTCCTATTTTGAAGCCTTCGTTGGGTTGAAATGGCTAGTGGGTTAAAACTTTATTTAAATGACCCCGATTCTAACAATTCTAACAGCTCCAAAGCATCGACTTTAGATTAGGTGGACCCTTTCTTCATGTTTCAAGACTCTCAAACTCATTTCGTGCTACGGCCAAAATTTAAGAAAAATGGCAAGTGGGAGTGGGACCCTTTTTTCATCCAAACGACCTTAGATGGAAATTTCAACTGCGCCATTGAGTTCAAAACATCAAATTTGTTAGGGCAGCACAGTTTATTTGTGCATACGAGATTTCTAATGAATCTTGAGAAGTTGGCAGAGACTTGGAAAAATTCCAAGTCTTCAGTTGGTGCCTAATATTTGGACTAAAACCTAAACTGGCCGTTTAGGATCTTTAGCATTTGGCACTTCAGTGGCACAGGTATCGTTTAAGTTGCACGTGGGCATTTTAGTGGATAGTGCTAAATCAACCCATGGTCTTCTTTAGCAACCTGGCTTGTCAGGACGGGTACTACTTTAGCATCACCTAGGCAATTTAGCAATGACTGCTAAAGTGGCCTAGTGTCTTCTTTAGCAGCATCCACATACTTGGGAAGGGTATAAATACCCCACTTAGCCTAATTTTTATCATTCTTCTCCCAGTCTCAAAAGAGTAAAACCCTAAATAGTGTGGAAACTTAGGAGAAATATTTATGGGTGATTTTTAAATTTGTGGTAAGCTTCCATTAATTTAATGCTAAAATTTTCCATTTTTATCTAAAATCTCTAAAAGTTTGGAGGCTTAATTTTAGCACCATTATATCTCAAAATTCACCAATTTTGTAAGGTAAAGGTTTCATGGGCATATGGAGACGTTGTGTTAGTTTCGAAAATATGATTTCCACAAGTGAACGACATATGGGATTTATATGTAATTTGGGACCCAAAGCACAAAAGTGCAATATTGGTATCATTGTTCTTTTTTTGACAGGTAGATTGTGATATTTATAGCCTAGCACCTTGTAAACGGTTCTCAAAAAGGGAAATTGGTAATTTAGCGGATTCTTTGGGCTTTTCTTTGGCATCTAGGTAGGCTAGGTTTACTTTCTCCATGGATTGAGATATGTCATAGTATGGTTATAATATTATGCTAGATATGAGGTGGGATTTAGGTACTGAAGGTATGAAGGAGAATATTTGGATTAGTTGAATCATTTAGGTTATTTTAAAACTATAAATTAGGAGTAATTAGCTTAGTATGTCATATCTTAGGTGAATTTGGTTGCATGACTCATCTTTGGAATGGAAATGCCTTAGTTGTATATGCTACATGAAGTTGTCTTAGTCACTCATGTTAGGGTAAAACTGGACTTATTTGCATAAGTTATGGGAAATTTCCTTAGTTGCTATTATTTTTTATGGGATTAACTAAGTTTTTTGTGACTGAGAAGAACTACTATCATAAGGATATTTATGGTTTATTTAATATCTAGAAATGAACTTAGATACCTTAGCCTAGTTCGGGTTCAAAGTTGCCTAACATGAATTTTGGGGATTAGAAGTGGGGCCCACCAGCCACCCCAGGCCAAGACTTGTGTTAGCTTTTTAGACTTACTTCTGTATGATATGCCCTTATAAATGCTTGGTTTGGGACTTGAGGAGATTGAATATATTTAATGAGTTTGTGGTTAGATATTGAAAGATTGA
>NW_025888766.1:8256-20870 GCF_002878395.1 Capsicum annuum | reverse complement strand
CTATTAGATTTAACCCTAATTGAAATCAAATGGCTACAATTACAATTCAATTGGCCAATTGTGTTTCAAATTGGCCAAAACCTAAATAAAGTTGGTTAAATCCCTAATTCCCTAAACCAACCCAATTAATACCCAACCTTCCCATCTCAAAACAACTAAACCAGCCCTTCTATTTAATCAAATAGTCAGCAACCCAAATATAAATCTTCTGTGCCCCTTCCTTTCTTCTCCAAAAGCCAGCCCAAAATAAAGCAACATCAGCCCCTTCCCAGGCCCAAAGAACAGCCGATTCGGACCAATTTACTTCCCTTCCTCCTTAATCACCAACATCAACAACCAGCCCTCAACAAGCTCCCATCAGCCAAACTAAAAAACATCGCAACACACCAACAATCTCAACCTGACCCCAGACCCAATGTCAATAAAACCCAAATCTACCCGTAATCCACTCGTCCTTGATCTTCATCACACGTCCCAGCTGATTTGTACGAAGAAAATGCTAAGAAATTCTAGAAATCTATGCGTTGGCCTCTCCAATGGTTCAATCCCACATTTCTCGGATAAGATTGTATGATTTCGTACATAGTTGGATGATTTTCATTGGTTCTTGAAGGTAATTCATTTTGCCTAAATGGAATTGGTCCACCCATTTCATTTTCTCAAAAGAAATCCCAAAAATAGGTACGAATTGAAGTGAAAAATAGGCTGGGGGGAGGGGTTTTTGAATTTCAAATTCAAATATCCTTCTTCAAATCCCAAAAAGGACCCCAACTCAATTTTCTATAAAAAGACCTCTTGGGTCACTGTTTGGGAGGATTTTTTCTCTCTTCTTCCCTTTTGAGTTTGAAATTTTAGAGGCAAAGAGGGTTCGAAAGTCTAGGGTTTGAAATTCTTGGGTTCAAAAAATTTGGGTTTGGAAAAACTAAGAGGGAGAAAATTTTGGTTGAAAAAAGGGGAGGAAAAATTTGGAGAGCAAAAATAGTTCATTTTAGAGAAAATTTTCTTTTTCTTTCTTCTTTCTAAAAGTTGGCCGGTTAATCGAAGGATCCTGAGTTGATAACGCTGATTTTTGGTGGTGGCACATCTCGACGTTGGCTGGTTATCCCGTTTTGCTGCCCCGAAAGAGGTAAACATATTTTTCTCCTTTTAATTTTATCATCACTTTCCCCTTCATCTCATTCTTAGTATTAGTAGCTTTGTAGTTTAATAATAATGTTGCTGGGATTGTTTGCTGTAGAGGCTACGAAAGCCATAAGTTTCTTTCTGTGAAGTGTTGCTTATGCCAAGTAGATGTTCTTGTTCTAGTTCGTATGTCTCTGTTCGTCTGGTTTTCTTTGTTTTAGTCTTATTTTGACGTAACTTGTTAGTTCCAAATGTTTGGCTATGGAAAACAGTTTTGCTAATTTCACATATTCTAAATTTCACCCAGTGTTCATAAAAAAGTAAAAAGGAAAAGAAGAGGAAAATCTTGATATGCTTATGAGATTCAACAGTGCTTAAGGGTAGGCATTAGGTGGCCCGTCTACATTTTATTTGATTGTGAGAGGTTGCTAAAGGAATAAAATTTGAATGTTGTTGTCTTCTTGTGTGTTATTCTTGATGTATGAACGTCTCATTTGGTTCTAAAATCATTTTTCTTTCCATTAAGATAATGTTTTTGTTTCATGGTTACATCCCGTTAAGTCTATTCAAGATGGGTTTAAATGATTCATGAGAAGAGATAAGCATTTGATTGGCTAAAACTTCTTTCTTTTCTCACTTTTTCTTATTTGCATATCGAGAAACAATTTGTAGCATCTTGTCTCATGCTTAAATCTTTCTGGAAAAAAGGGCTGAGCTTTAGCGGATTAGAGCGTAACTTGGTATATGCTGAGTACCCAATTTATGGTTTGTGTTTATTTTTTAAATTTATTTGTTTGCTGACATAGCTGGAATAAAGACATTAATCAAGCTCCGCTTATTTATTTATTTATTTATTTATTTAATCTTTTTCTTTTTGATCTCGTCTCTCAAACTGTAATTTTCGTAGATAAATAGAATAGCCTGTGAAGGATATAACAATGCCAGGTCCCTTTGATTATCTTGTGACAATTAACATCAAGGCTTAAATTTTTATTCTAGATGAACATGATTTCAAGAGGGCTTGTTTCTCTGTGTTTTAAAGTAAAGCAGTAATACGATTTGTCTCTCAAACTTGGTTTGCTCATGTATTTCTTTGGTTAGTCTGGATTAGCCCTTTCTTTTGTTTTGGGGAAATGTTTGAAATTACGTTGGTACAGAAGAGCGATTGAAATTGTATGAAGTTTAACCCAACAGATTTCTTAATGCTATCTTTGATTCATGTGACTTTTGACCTATTTACCTTTCCGAAGAGTATTTGTAAGTTTAGTGATTTGTGTTGCCCTCTTTCCTTTTTTTATTTTTCTGTGTGGTGATATGATTGCTTAATCCTTGCAAATTATATACTAGCCTAATGGGATTTTGTCCATGTCGAATTTCTTATCGAGTAGAATCATTCGCATACTTACCTCTACCTTATTTCAGATATGTGTTAATTTCTTTACTTCTCTTTTGTATTTCAGATATATATTTTAATTCTCTTTCTTTCTTCTTTTGCATGTGAATCCGTGTTGGAGTCCGAATGGACTCTTTCCCCTTTGTCCTTTATAATGAGCCATTGAGGCCCGTTCTTCTCGAGTTAGTTTGGATCCACAAAGTCGGTCATGAGGCGTGCCAAGGCAAGAAGACGAAAGGAGAAAATGGGTCAAAACCCATTATTGAAGTAGTTAAGAGACATAAAAAGTCTCATTTGTTTATTATTGCTTTATTTATTTTTACTCATTTAGTTACTTATTTATTCATTTGGGCCTCGAAGACAAAGTTGTAAATATAATACAGGTGGAGCAGATTTTGGGCCAATGGGCCTAAAAAATAGTTTAGGATAGGTTATAGGCCAAAAGCCCAACTAGATTAGGACAGAGTTTATCAATTTGAGCCTGATAGCCTAAGTCCCTTTATTTCCCCCTTTCTCCTTTTTTCGTTATGCTTATTTGCTTTATGTTTTTACGAATCTTGTTAGACCCCTAACTAAGTCGCTAAAAAACTGATTTTCCAAAACTTTCAAAATATTCTTTAATCAATTTCTTTTTCAACGAATCAATCTTTTTTTTTGGTGGAAGTTAATCAAAAGATGTTTTCAAACATTCCGGATAACCACAAGTTAGCGAACGTTTTAGGTGCCTAACACCTTCCTAAAACGTTAATAAGAACCACTTATTCAGAATCTCTAACTTAAACAATTTTTCTATTTTGGATCATTTAAAGTATTTATAAAAGTTTCTTAATTCCTTTTCAAAATTAAGTGGCAAATCTCTCAAAAAGTCAAAATTTCTCTGCAAAACATTATCAGTACTCAGACTCAGTAATCAAGATATCACAAACTCAGTTACCGTTAATATGCATTCATGCATGTATTCTCACGTTTATGTTAGACAGTCAGTTAGTATTACTCATGCATGTGAACCCTTGCATCTAGCCTACCTCACACGCATACCAGTACAATCAATCGTACTGACGTATTCGCGCTATGGTGTTTTATTCTATACCATAGGTTCAGACATGCGAGCTCCAGATCCTCAGTAGCATTCCAGCATTCAGCAGTCAGATTTAGCAGTGAGTCCTTATTCTCTGAGGACATGACTATTATTTTATCATTTCAGTATTGAATTATTTTAGTGGCCGGAGTTAGTTGGGGACATGTCCCATCAACTTCTTATTCTGACAGTTAGAGGCTTTCCAGGCTATCATGTTTTTAGATAGTTTATTTCAGTTGTTTTGGGTGTTTGATACCCCACTCAGATGTTTATGTTTATCAGT
Organism: Capsicum annuum; assembly: GCF_002878395.1. Lineage (NCBI taxonomy): Eukaryota > Viridiplantae > Streptophyta > Magnoliopsida > Solanales > Solanaceae > Capsicum > Capsicum annuum. Next base: position 16,994 of record NW_025888766.1, on the reverse strand, counting down.
TTTATTACAGTATCGAACCTTATAGCCTGTCAGCCTTTATTTCTGCATTTATATACATATGTTATGCAATATACCGGTATAGATATCAGTCATGGGTTAGCTTGTGGTCCTTCGAAGTCATGAGCACCGTGTAGTATTTCGAGCACCGGTCTCGGGGCGTTACAAACTTGGTATCAGAGCCTAAGGTTCAATAGTGTCCTAGGAAGTCTGGAAGCCACATCTGGTAGAGTCTTATACATGGATGTGTTGTGTGCCACATTTATGTACAAGAGGCTATAAGATGTTTTAAAAATAGTTTCTCTTCTTTCAGTATTCATGTTGTGCCAGTGAACATAATATTAAGTTAATCTCTCAGTCTAATTCATTTCTCCTCTTGATTTCAGAACATGCCTCCCAAGAGAAGAAATCAGCCTGTCTAAAAAGATCCCTTGGACGAACATGTGTCTCATACGGAGTTCAGAGATGCATTCACTACTCTTGCTCAGCCAGTTGCTGCTCAGAATGAACGACCGACTGTTGTTCTACCAACACAGTGGCTAATTCAGCTGCAACCAGGATTCGGGACTTCACCCGAATAAATCCTCCATCTTTCTTCGAGTCTAAGACAGATGAAGACCCTCAGGGATTTTTCGATTAGGTGCTGAAGGTTACAGGTGTTATAGGGGTGACTACTATTGAGAGTACTGAGCTAACTGCATATCAGTTGCAGGATGTGGCTCATACTTGGTTTAGGCAGTGGAAGTCAGAGAGGTCAGATGATGCAGGTCCTATAGAGTGGGAGGAGTTTGCCTCTACTTGATAGATTCTTTACCCTATAGCTGAGAGAAGCTAAGATATTAGAATTTATCAACCTCAGGAAGGGCAACATGACGGTGAAAGAGTATTCTCTTAAGTTTACTCAATTATCTAGATACACTCCTCATGTGGTTAGGACAGCAGGGCCAAGATGAGTAAGCTCGTTTCAGGGGTGAATGATAGTGTGGTAAATAAGTGTTGGTCTACGATGTTGAATAGTGACATAACTTTAGCCAGAGTTATGACTTATGCTCAGCAGATAGAGGAGCAGAAGATTAAGATGAAGGACAGACAGAATAAGAGAGCAAGGTCAGACAGTTTTAACTTTGCTCATCAGAAGGAGGAAATCATTCTCAGTTTCATTCTAGGTCATCAGTTCCAGCTCCTTCTTCCACTAGTGCTCCATCTCCTAAATTCAGAGATAGGATGCCAGGCTCTCAGTCTCAGGGCAATGTTAGTAGTAACCACACTTATCCTCTTTGTTAGACTTGTGGTATAAACCACAAGGGTATTTGCAGATCCGGTAGTGATGTCTGTTTCGGTTGTGGCAAGCCAGGCCACAGAGTAAGAGATTACCCTCAGATAGGTTCCCAGGGTCAGCAAAACTATCCCGCAGCTTAGTTCGGTCACCCATATCAGTAGGGTACCACCTCCAATGCTACTAGTGGGCAGCACCCAAATAGATTTTATGCTCTCTAGTCCCGGTAAGATCAGGAAAATTCTCCTAATGTAGTTACTAGTACGTTACAAATCTTTCATCTGCATGTTTCCGTTTTCATAGATCCAGGTGCTTTCTTGTCTTTTGTTACTCCTTATATAGCATGCAATTTTGAAGTCAGTCCCGAGATCCTAGCAGAGCCCTTTTCAGTCTCTAACCGAGTGGGTAAAACCATCATAGCCCAGCAAGTATACAGGAACTGCTCGATAATGATATTCTAGAAAGTTACTTCAGCAGATTTAGTCGAATTAGAGATGAATGATTATTATGTCATTCTCGGCATAGATTGGATTCATTTCTTCTATGCCACAGTCGATTACAAAAATAGAATACTTCAGTTTTAGTTTTCGAACGAACCCGTCTTAGAGTAGAGGGGTAGTACTTCAAGTTTTAGAGGTCAACTTGTTTCCTACCTTCGGGGAAAGGAAAATGATAGCTAAGGGGTGTGTCTATCATCTTATTCATGTTAAGGACTCTAGTTCCAAAACTCCCAGTCTTGAATCGGTCCCAGTCATGAATGAATAGCCAGATGTATTTCCCTAAGATCTTTCAGGAATTTCTTCCAAAAGGGAAATAGACTTCGGCATTGATCTTCTTCTAGATATTTAGCCCATATCTATTCCACCATATAGAACGGCACTTGCAGAGCTTAAAGAATTAAAAGAACAGTGGAAGGATCTCTTAGATAAGGGATTCATCTGACCCAATGTGTCCCCGTGAGGCACACCAGTCTTATTCGTGCGGAAAAAATATGGTTCTCTCAGAATGTACATTGACTACCATTAACTCAATAAAGTTACTGTCAAGAACAGTATCCACTTCCCAGAATCGATGAATTGTTCGACCAACTTTAGGGTGCCAGTTATTTATCTAAGATAGACCTCAGATCAGGTTATCATCAGCTTAGAGTCAAAGAATGTGACATCTCGAAGACAACTTTTCATACTCGGCATGGTCATTTTGAATTCTTAGTCATGTCCTTTGGTCTTACCAATGCCCCAATAGTTTTCATGGGCTTGATGAACCAGGTGTTCAATCAGTACTTGGACATATTCGTCATAGTCTTCATAGACGACATCCTTGTTTACTTCTGCAGTGAGCAGGATCATTCAGACCATCTCAGAATTGTTCTTTAGACTCTCAAAAATCATCAAATATTCACCAAATTCAGTAAGTACGAATTTTGGCAAAGGTCAGCAACATTCCTTGGTCATATTATTTTCGATAATGGCATTAGAGTAGATCCTCAAAAGACCGAAGCTGTAAAAAACTAGCCTCGCCCTGTCTCTCCATCAGATATAAGGAGTTTCTTGGGTTTGGCTGGCTATTACAGATGGTTTGTTGAGGGATTTTCTTCTATTGCATTCCCTATGTCTAGATTGACTTAGAAGAAGGTCAAGTTTCAGTGGTCAGATCCTTGCGAGAAGAGTTTTTAGGAGTTGAAGACTCGACTCACCTCAGCTCCAGTTCTAGCATTACCAGATAGTCAGGATGGGATCGTAGTATATTGTGAAGCATCCAGAGTAGGTTTGGGTTGTGTCCTCATGCAGCATGGTAAGGTTATAGCCTACGCCCCCAAACAATTAAAGTCCCATGAGAAGAATTATCCAACTCATGATCTTGAGCTAGCAGTCGTAGTATTTTCCTCAAATATTTGGAGGCATTATCTATACGGAGTTCATGTAGATGTGTTCACAGATCATAAGAGTCTTCAGTACGTATTTTCTCATAAATATCATAATCTTCGTCAGAGAAGGTGGTTAGAGCTCTTGAAGGATTATGACATAAGTGTTCTCTATAATCCGGGCAAGGCCAATATACTGGCCAACGCTCGTAGTAGACTGTCTATGGGTAGTGTTGCTCATGTTGAGGACAGTAAGAAAAAGTTAGCTCAGGCAGTCCATCATCTTGCTAGACTATGTGTTCGTTTAGTCGATACAAGAGAGGGTGATGTATGGGTTCAGAGTATTTTAGAATCATCTCTATTTTTTGAGGTAAAAGAAAAACAAGATAGAGATTCTAGCCTAGTCAAGTTAAAAGAATCAATCAAAGATTAGAAAGTGGAGGTTTTCTCCCAAAGGGGAGATAGTGTTCTGCATTGTCAGGGTCGTCTGTGTGTTCTAGGAGTAGATGACTTGAGGCAGCGAATTCTTGCAGAAGCGCATGGTGCGCGCTACTCTATTAATCCAGGGGCCACTAAGATATACCGAGACTTGCGAAAGATCTATTGGTGGAGTGGGATGAAGAGAAATATTGCAGAATTTATGGCTAAGTACTCTACATGTCAGTAGGTTAAGATAGTGCATCAGAAACCTAGTGGTTCCATGCAGGAGTTCACCATTCCTACTTGGAAGTGGGAAGAAGTAAACATGGACTTCGTGATGGATTTTCCTTGAACTCGTCATCAGCATAATTCAGTTTGAAGATTATGCCAAACTCTACATCAAAGAGTTGGTCAGATTACACGGTGTTCCATTATCTATTATCTCAGATAGAGGTACCCAATTCACCTCTCACTTCTGGAAAGCGTTCGAAAAGGGTCTGGGTACCCAATTTTATCTTAGTATAGCCTTTCATCCTCAGGCAGATGGTCAAGAAGAGAGGACCATCTAGACACTAGAAGATATGCTAAGGGTATGTGCAATTGATTTCAAGGGTAGTTGGAATGACCACTTACCCTTGATTGAGTTTGCATACAACAACAATATCATTCCAGTATTCAGATGGCTCCGTTCAAAGCTCTCTATGGTAGGAGATGCAAATCTCCAGTTGGTTGGTTCGAAGTTAGTGAGGCCTCAGTCATAGGGCCTGACTTGGTATTCGATGCCTTAGAGAAATTTTAGTTGATCAGAGAGAGACTTCGGGATGCTCAGAGTCGACAGAAGTCTTATGTAGATGTACGTAGAAAGGATCTCGAGTTCGAGATTGGTGACTTTGTCTATCTAAAGATCACTCTTTTGAAGGGAGTAAGGAGATTCGACAAGAAAGGGAAGCTTAGTCCCCGATATGTCGGTTCCTTCAAGATTCTGAGTCGATTCTACAAGGTAGCTTATGAGCTCGAGTTACCTTCAGATCTAGCCTCAGTTCATCCAATCTTCCATGTCTCTTTGCACAAGAAGTGCATAGGTGACCTAATATTTGTAGTCCCTATCCAGAGCATAGATGTTTAGAACAGTCTCTCCTATGAGGAGATTCCAGTCAAAATTCTTGACTACCAGACTCGTAGACTGAGAAATAAAGAAGTCCCTCTAGTAAAAGTTCTTTGGTAGAACCAGTACGTTGAGGGAGCCACTTGGGAAGCAGAAGCAAACATGCGTACCAAGTATCCTCACCTCTTCTCCGCTAACTTAGACCAAGCTCAAGGTAACAGTTCTCCTTAAGCAAATTCAGTTTCATGTTGGGGATTTCCTTTATAAACTTGGTGCTAAGTACTATTGCGTATTTATTCATGCATTCATGTATCAGTTCAGTTATATAAATCATGCATCGGATATGCATTCTCATTGTGAGAACCTCAGCTATCAAAAATCTCAGTCATGCATTCATGAATCAGTTATCCATGCATCAGATATGTATGTTTAGTAGGATGCATTCAGTTATCAGTCATGTCAGTCATGAAATCATGTTCAGTTGTTCATGCCCAGTGTTTGCGATAGTTGTCTTTTCTACACTCTCAGTCAGTCTCATTCGAGGATGAATGTTCCCAAGGGGGAGATATTGTAAGACTCCGTAGGATCTTACATTAATAACCATCTCCTTTAGCTCTCAAAAGCTCTTTAGAAGGCCCAACAGTTAGAAAATTTTAGCTAAGTGTTCAACACTTAGTCTCATTTTAAGCTTTCGAACTTCGAGGATTTATTTGATGACCTTTCCGACCTTTGTTTTTTGATTTTCAAGTTGTGTTGCAATGGGGAAAGATCATAGTACATCTCGGATAAGTTTCAAATTTTTTGGATAGTATAAGGGAACGTTTGGGTGCTCAAAATAGTAGCAAAAGGTGATAGGCCAACGTCGCCCAGGGTTTAGCACCGCTTCAGGCAGGGCATCGCCTTGGGTAACCCGACGGACTTGTAAGGCGTCGCCCTGGCTATAGCCTTTTTGTCCAGTTTTCTGCATTCCACCTCCATGGTTTGGAGGGCATTTTGGTCATTCTCCCATCCATATATAAGCTCTTTAACATGAAATTCAGCTATTTGGAACCTAAAATAGACTAGTTTCTCTCAATTTTCTCTCAAGAACAAGCTAGGGTTTCAATTGGGGATTCAATTTCAAGAAACTTTCTCCGTCAATCAATGTAGAATCACGATCTAAGGTATGCATAGTGTTTATTCATAGATCCCTTTCATCCATGAATCCTAAGAATCCTCTTTTAAATGTTATATCGTGATATTTATATGGTGAATTGATTATGTTCATGTTGTTGTAGTTGTATGACTATCAAGATTGAATCTTTACCATGTTTTCATAAAACCATGTTAGTATAAGGTTGAAATCCATGCAATGGAGTTAAAATGGTAAAATCGTATTGTACTTGATTGACGCTCATACCTATGCCCTAAATGGTGTATGCAAGGTGTTTGATGAAATGCGTAGTATCATAGAAATCATGAATAATGACTTACTTGCAGTTTATATGATAAATGCATGACATTTACTCAGGTTCAATATGACTTCCCTATAATTGATTATGCATTATGCTTTCTTGATAAAGTGTTCATGATATTAGAAGTATGTAATTAAGCCATTATTATTTTCTCCCTTATCCATGTATAAGATTATGACAAACAAGTGCCTCCTGAAATAATCCCAACTATTGTATTATGTATTGTTGGTGTTGGTCATGTACTCAAGAAAGTCATGCTTTGTCAGTTTCCTTCTATCGAGTTCTGGGGGTACTTGTACCTGAAAAATATAGATGTGTGCCTAGAGCCAGTATCATATTTTCACGATATCCTTAGTCAAGACATGATCCATAGAACTTAGTCAGTCATGTGACTCAGGAAGCTAAGTAATTCAGTAATCTCAAGTACTAGTCTGTCAGTCAACAAAACTCAGTTAGCTCAGTCTATCCATTTCAGTCACTCATGTTCAGTGTCCATCCAGATGGGAGTAGAAATTAGCACCGAGTGAACCCAAGAAAAGGAACTCACCTGCCAGTAGAGGATGTGATTCTTAGAAGCAATTCTTGCATTCCAAAACTACGTAGCCAGCATAGGTTGAGACATCTACCTACCAGTCGAGGGTTGATGAGGTGGCTTACCTTCCAGTAGAGGATTCCCACTATTCTCATTTTGAGTACCTTCCAGTAGAGGGTCCTCACAGCTTGTCCTTACCAGTGGCGCGATATTGACACCCTTCCAATCAAGGCACAAATTGGACCCCAACTCAGCTATAATGCATTAATTGGGGCATGTCAGTTAGATGACTACTTCCCATAGTTTCAGTTACAGAATCAGGACGATCAGATACAGTCGTTCAGTCTTAGTAAAAGAACTCAGATAGTTCTTCAGATTTCAAGACTATCAGATACGATCAACTCAAAATAGTACAGAACTCAGCTAGTTCTATCAAGAAACTAAACTGTCAGATACATTTGCTCAGTATCAGTTATATCAGTTATCAAAAATTCATGTTATCGATACTCAGACTAAGTAATCATGTTATTACAAACTTAGTTACAGTTACTATGTATTCATACATGTATTCTCACGTTCATGTTAGACAGTCAGTTAGTATTACTCATGCATGTGAACCCTTGCATCTAGCCTACTTCACATGCATACTAGTACATTCAATCATACTGATGCATTCACGCTATGGTGTTTTATTCTATACCATATGTTCAGACGCACAAGCTTCATATCATCAGTAGCATTCCAGCATTCAGCAGTCAGAGTTAGCAGTGAGTCCTCATTCTCTGAGGACGTGACTATTATTTTATCATTTCAGTATTCAGTTATTTCAATAACCGAAGTTAGTTGGGGACATATCCCATTAACTCCTGATTCAGACAGTCAGAGGCATTCCAGACTATCATGTTTTCAGACAGTTTATTTCAGTTGTTTTGGGGATTTGATACCCAACTCAGATAATATGTTTATTAGTTTTATTACAGTATTGAACCTTATAGCCTATCTGCCTTTATTTTTTGTATTTATATACATATTATGCAGTGTACTGGTACATATGTCATTCATGGGTTAGATTGTGGTCCTTCGGGGTCATGAAAACCATGTAGCATTCCCAGCACCAGGCTTAGGGCGTTACAGTTCATATGCATGAACAATAACTGACTGTGTAACATGAAATAATTGAATGAGAGTACATGCATGAATAAATAAATTGTAACTGAGATCATGTTAGTACTGGTTATTAAGTTTTGAATATTAATTAACTGATATCTGGGTTTACTAATACTGTACTACTGATAGTTGAGTGAATGTATCTAATAGTTCTATTTATGTAGAACTGATCTGAGTTTTATACTGAGTTGAGCGACTGTATCTGATAGTTCTGATTTTGTAGAACTAAAATAAGTTCTATACTAAGACTGAAATTAAAACTATAACTGTGGCAGATAATCATCTAACCGATTTGCCCCTTTCTGAATAGATTGGGGTCCAACTTGTAACCCTAGTTTGAAGGGTGTCAGTACCGTGCTATGAGTAAAGACAAGCTGTGAGTTAACCCTCTCTGATAGGAAGCTCTTTCGTCAACCCTCGCTGGCAGGAAAACTCATACGAGATGTATCAATACTAGTCTGGTAGGAAGTTATCTCAACCTATGTTGGATACATAGTTCTGTAAAGAAGGGATTTCTACTAAGGGTCAAACCCTCTGCTAGCAAGAATGCCCCCATCCCTGAGGTCACTCGGTGCTGAATCCTACTCCCAACTGAATAGACAGTGGACTGACTTCTAGTTCATACTAGGCTTTACTGAACTGTTACTAATCGTACTGTCTAAATGAACTGAACTGAGTTTACTGAGTTCCATTAACTGATGGAGTACTACTGAATTTTGCTAACTGACGAAATACTACTGAGCACTTTTGACTGGCAGAATACTATTGAGTTTTTGGGTAACTGACTGAGTTGGCGGAGTACTAACTAAATACTGAGGCTATGATTGATTATTGAGTACTACTGTTCGTGACATTACTGAGACTGTTCTATAACTACTGTAGCTCTAAGTAATAACTAAATTTTTGGGTATTGAATACCCCCA
>NW_025888766.1:4087-5256 GCF_002878395.1 Capsicum annuum | reverse complement strand
GTGCAAGTCCATTTTGTTCACATTTAAGTTTAAAGTCTTTAATTCTACTTCTACGATTATTTCCTTGAATAAAATCAACGGAAAGCCAAATTTTTTCAATATAAAACTCAAAAAACTCAAGACTATCTCTTACAATTAAATTATATATATGACAAACACACTTAACATGCAAAATTTCAAGTAACGGCTGAGATAGATTAGATTTTAACTTTGTTATAGCAGTCTTGTTGTTAGAAGCATTATCAAAAATAATACATAAGATTTTATTTTCGATATCATAAAATTCTGCAACTTTAGCAATCGAATTAGCAATAAAATCTCCAGTATGTTTATGATCTTCATCATATAAAAAAGCAAGAATACGTTTTTGAATAACAAAACTACTATCTATCCAGTGACAAGTAAGGGTTAAATAATAATTTTATTTACAGCACGACCAAGATCAGAAGTAAGGGACATTCTACATTAAATATTTTTTAATAATGTTGATAAATAAAAATAATATTGTGAATAAAGTCTAAACATATCGGCCCGACAAGTACTTCTAGGAATACCATTAAACATAGGATTATAAATTGCTTGAATATAATGAATAAAGGCATCAGAAGAAGAAAAACTAAAAGTCAAACAACCCACAACTACCATTTTAGCTATTTCTTCCCGGTCCCTCAATTTATTATACTTTTTCATTACCTGACCGGTTGCCGGGTCCATTCTAGTTTGCGTTGGCCCACCAACATCCGCACCACCTTTTGCAATATTTAATTCTCTTTCGTGATTATCACTTATATGTATCATTAACGTACCCGTACCCCCTTGCTTGCCTCCTCTTTTATGCTTATATATTTGTTGACAAATATCGCATTGCACCTCAATATCTGATATACAGTCAAAAAATTTCCATGCAATACTAGTTGGTTTATGAGCTCTTGGGGCACGGGGAGGACAAGGAGGAAGATTAACCGATTCAGATCTAACGTTATCATTTTCTACTGTGGATTTCTCACCAATATTTTCATCATCTTCGTCTAAATTAACCGCACCTACTTCATTTTCTTCTTCTATATCATAATTTTTCTGAGCTTCTACATAATCCATATCGTGGGCACCTACACCTAAAGGTACACCTACTTCTTCCTCAAAAGGTTGACTAAGCGGTGCCTCCGGCA
>NW_025888766.1:0-3987 GCF_002878395.1 Capsicum annuum | reverse complement strand
CATGCAATACTAGTTGGTTTATGAGCTCTTGGGGCACGGGGAGGACAAGGAGGAAGATTAACCGATTCAGATCTAACGTTATCATTTTCTACTGTGGATTTCTCACCAATATTTTCATCATCTTCGTCTAAATTAACCGCACCTACTTCATTTTCTTCTTCTATATCATAATTTTTCTGAGCTTCTACATAATCCATATCGTGGGCACCTACACCTAAAGGTACACCTACTTCTTCCTCAAAAGGTTGACTAAGCGGTGCCGAAGGCACACAGATATATCTACTACTTGAAGTACCTCTACCGCTAGTAATTCACTTTTTACTACCACTACCACTTTTGGCACAAAATTTTTTAACACCTTTAGTAGCGAGGTTTCTTAATTTATCCATAATATAAATTAAACTAAAAAAATTTAAAATAAACAAATTTAATTAAATTAAATATTCAACAATTAATAAACTAAATAAAAATTAAACGTAAGAGATGGACTGACAATATCAAATTTTGGAAGTATCCAAAGATTGCGACTTTAAAAACTTACACTCATACTTTGTAATCACAAAATTAAAAAAATAAAGTGAGAACTTTAGGAAATTAAATATAGAGAATATTTGAGAATTGAGATTTGAGAGAATGAAAAAGTTGTGTTGAAAATACTTTGAAAGTGTAGGGTATTTATAGAATTTTTTTTTTGGGGTTAACAAATAATTTTAAATGTAATTTTTTGGGGTTAACAAATAATTTTAAATGTTATTTTTTTTAATTAAAAGGACCAAACTAGCCGTTTGGACCCAAAAACAGCTATATAGCCGTTGGGCCAATGGTTACTTTGGGCCCAAGAGTCCAAATCTGCAATTTTTTTAAACAAAAAAATTAAATCGGGCCAGTTTCGGGTAGGTTAACCGGCAAGCCCGGACTGGGTTAATCGGGCCCAAAACAAAAAATAACCCAACCTGGTACCCTATAGCCCATGGGATGACCGGGATGGGTTAGGTAAGTGGGCTGGGTTGGCAGGGTCGGGTCGGTCAATCCGACCCGTTTGACAGGCTTACACGAACAGTAGTACTCAATTATTAGTCACAACCTCAGTATTCAGTTCAGTACTCAACCAACTCAGTCAGTTAACCAGAAACTCAGTAATATTCTGCCAGTCAATAGAGCTCAGTAGTATTCCGTTAGTCAATAAAATTCAGCAGTACTCCGTCAGTTAATGGAATTCAGTGAACTCAGTTCAGTTCAGTTAGACAATACGATCAGTAATAGTTCAGTCAAGCCTAGCATGAACTAGGAATCAGTCTAGTGTCTATTCAGTTGGGAGTAGGATTCAGCACCGAGCGAACCCAGGGATTGGGGCATTCCTGTCAGCAGAGGGTTTGACCCTTAGTAGCAATCCCTGCATCACAAAACTACGCAGCCAGTGTAGGTTGAGATATCTCCCTGCCAGACTAGGATTGATACATCTCATATAAGTTTTCCTGCCAGTGAGGGTTGACAAAAAAGATTCTTGTCAGAGAGGGTTAACTCACAACTTATCTTTACCCGTGGCTCGGTACTGACATCCTTCCAACTGGGGTTACAGGTTGGACCCTAATCTATTTAGAAAGGGGCATGCCAGTTAGATAATTATCTCCCATAGTTACAGTTTCAGTTTCAGTCTCAGTATAGGACTCAGTTCAATTCTACAAAATCAGAACGGTCAGATACAGTTGCGCAGCTTAATATAGAACTCAAATCAGTTCTATAGAAATAGGACTATCAGATACAGTCACTCAACTATCAGTATTATAGTATCAATAATCTCAGATATCAGTTAATCAGTATTCAAAACTCAGTAACCAGTGTAAACATGATCTTTGTTACAATTTTTGTATTCATGCATGTACTCTCATTCAGTTATGTTCATGTTACTCAGCTATTTATTGTTTATGCATATGAACCCATGCATATCAGCCTACCTCACTTAGCATACCAGTACATTCAAAGTACTGACGCATACTTTTCTTTGGTGCTATGATGTTTTATATCATAGGTTCAGATGCACAGGCTCCTGACCATACTTAGCAGCCTGGATCGTTCAACAGCAGATTCGGATTTAGTGGTGAGTCCTCATAGTTTCGAGGACCTGATTATCATATTAGTATTTCAGTAACTGGAGTTAGTTGGGGGCTTATCCCATCAACTCCATATTTAGACAGTTAGCAGCTTTCAGACTAGAGTATTTTTTAGACAGATATTTTGGTATTCAATATTGATTTTCAGTTATGAACCTTATGGCATTTACAACCTAAATTCCATACTTATTTCAGTTATATTATGATTACAGTGTTAATATTATTCAATGTTCACAGTAGGTACCAGTCATGGGTTAGCTGGTGGTCCTTTGGGGTTGCTAGTACCGTGTAGCATCCGGGGTATAGACTTGGGGCGTTACAAAGTTGGTATCAGAGCCTAAGTTTCAACAGAGTCCTAGGAAGTCTGAAAGCCACATCAAGTAGAGTCTTGTGCATGGGTGTTTAACGCGTACTTATGGATAGGAGGCTATTAGATATTTTAGAAAAAGTTTCCCTTCTTTCAGTATTCATGTCATGTGAGTGAGAATGAGCTCCAGTTAAACTCTCAGTCTAATCCTTTCCCCTTTCGTTTATAGAATATGCCTCCAAAAAGAACTAAGGAAAGAGGAACGGGAGACCAGCTAGCACCCCAGCCCATTCAGCCAGATCCCCTAGATGAGCATGTCTCCCATGCAAAATTCAGAGTAGCTTTCACTCTCATTCTGTGGCAGCCCAGAATAAACGCCTAGCTGTCGTTCTGTCCAACCTAGTGGCCAATACTGCTGCAGCCAGGATTTGGGACTTTACCCAAATAAATCCTCCATCTTTTATAGGGTCTAAGTCAGATGAGGACCCCCAGGAATTTCTTGATCAGATTTAGAAAGTTATGAATATTATGGGGCTAACTTCTAGTGAGAGTGCTGAGTTGGTCCTACATCAGTTATAGGATATGGCTCACTCATGGTTCAAGTAGTGGAAGGCAGAGAGAGCTGCAGATATAGGGCCCATAGAATGGAAGGAGTTTGTTATTGCTTTTTTGTATAGGTTCTTCCCGCTAGAGTTGAGGGAAGTAAAGATTTTGGAGTTTATTAATCTAAAATAGGGCAACATGATAGTACAAGAGTATTCTCTCAAGTTTACTCAGTTAGCCAGATACGGTCATAAGTTTATGTCGGGTGTGTGTCAAAGAGTGTAGGACCGCAATGCTGATTAAGGAGATGGACATATCCAGGCTTATGGTCTATTCTCAGTAGATAGAGGAGGCAAAGAAAAAGAGAAGGAGAGGGAGAATAAAAAAGCTAGAATAGGTAGTTTCAACTTTACTCAGCCTAATTCAGGTGGTGGGAATCTTTCTCAGTTCCACTGGAAATCTTCAGTCCCGGCTCTATTTTTAGCTAGTGCTCCAGTGCTAAAATTCAGAGACGACAATAGAGATAGGGCGCCAGGCCCTAAACCTCAGGGTAGTGTTAACAATGCCCGAACAAATCCTCTTTGCCAGAAGTGTGCCAAAAACCATCAGGGTGTCTATAAGGCTGGCAGTGATGTATGTTTTGGATGTGGAAAGTCAGGCGACAGAGTCAGACAATGTCCTCAGGTGGGTTCGCAGAGTCAGCATAATCGTCCCCTAACTCAGTTTAGTCACCCAAATCAACAGGGTGCTACTTCCAGCGCCACTAGTGGGCAACACCCAAATAGACTCTATGCATTTTAGTCTCGATAGGATCAGGAAAGTTCTCCTGATATGGTCATTGGTATGTTACAAGTTTATCATATTCGTGTTTATACTTTGCTAGATCCAGGAGCTTCTTTGTCCTTTGTAACTCCTTATATAGTTGTTGACCTCAGAGTTAGTCTCAAAATTCTTTCAGAGCCTTTCTCAATCCATACCCCAGTAGGTAAATCAATCATAGTCCAATGGGTATACAGGAACTTTCAG
>NW_025888765.1:0-3209 GCF_002878395.1 Capsicum annuum | reverse complement strand
CTATTGATATCAAAAATTAAAATTATATTGATAATGATGCACAAAAATATATTCTAAATCATAAAGCTACACTATATATGAACATACTAATATAACACAACTACTTATAATAAATTGACAGTAACAAAAAAAATTATAATAAAGTAGAAGAAGAATTAATATTGATGACGAAGAACAATAATAAAATAGAAGAAAAATCAATATCAATGGCAAAGAAAAAACAAATATTAAATTACCATTTTATTTAATAGAATTTTGAAGGAAAAAAAATATCTTAAATCTTGAAGATAAAAAGTGCAAAATTCACTGAACAAAAAAGTGCTTGAGATTAGAAGTATACCTCGAGGATTTTAGGATATTGATATTTTTCTATTTCTATATATAAGAGAGTCATAAATAAATAATAATTATTATTTAATATTAATTAATTTAAAAATCTTAAATTTCATAACTCAAATAAAAAAAAATCAATATATTATTTTAGTTACTTTCAAACACCTAATTATTAGGGAAATAATTAAATTATGCAGTTCTTTTTTACCAAATTAAAATGACACGTGAATGACAAATTTAATTAACATACTTAGTTGGTTTTGAATTATTATTATAATAATAAATATTTTACTTATTTTATTATTTTATTATTCTTTCTTTCCTTTTTGAACTTCTCTCAATTTTCACTTCTTCTTTAAAAGGAAGTTGGCTATTAATGTGCATGTCCTTTTTTAGCCAAAAAATTATACTTCTTTTTCAATTTTTCCTCTCCTTACCGTATATTTTACAACTTCATAACTATTAATTTTCTTAATAATTCTTATCATGTCTTTTAATATTTCTTAATTTGTAAAATTTACCATATATTTTAAAACTCCCTACTTTAAAATATAATAAATATAATTAAATAAATGAAAAGACGATTTTATCTATTGGGAGTGTTTTAATGAAGGGCAAAAAGTTCAAATCACTTTTCTAAGGTCTTCACACTTTTAATATATTATAGATTATAGATTATAGATATAGATTATAGATAGATATAGATATGAGTTACAACAATACATCTGCTATATAATTATACAAAAAAAATATACACATCCTCCGCCACAACATGCCACAAGATCACAATAACACAGATTAGAATACTAAAAGATATACTCACATATACACTGAAAATTTTGTTTTTTAGTTTATTTTGTAGTTTATATTTGCTCATTTTTTAAGAAACTTATTTTTACGGAAAAAAAAAATTAAATGTTTTAACTAATCAAACTGAAAAAATTAAAAAATATTTTGTCCGTACCGACAACACCCTTCCTCTCTTACCTCTTTCTTTTTTTTCTTTTTAATTCAGCCCATTAATCAATTGCTCCATATTTTACTTCCTAGCTACCATTATAATCATTGAGGCAATTAATTTCTCAACCATATATGACAACATGATAGGAAATGTGATTTTCTGTGATTCCATAAATTGAATTTTATCTTGAGCAATGTATAAAATAGGCTTGTACATATTATTGGTTTTAAGTCTGAATAAAACGGACAAATATACCTTCGAACCATAATAAATGATACGTATATGTCCGTCACACTAACAACAGGGGTATATGTGTACCCAAACTATGACGGAGGGCATATACGTATCATTTATTATGGTTCGAAGGTATATTTGTCCGTTTTATTCAGACTTAAAACCAATAATATGTACAAGCCTATTTTATACATTGCTCAAGATAAAATTCAATTTATGGAATCACAGAAAATCACATTTCCTATCATGTTGTCATATATGGTTGAGAAATTAATTGCCTCAATGATTATAATGGTAGCTAGGAAGTAAAATATGGAGCAATTGATTAATGGGCTGAATTAAAAAGAAAAAAAAGAAAGAGGTAAGAGAGGAAGGGTGTTGTCGGTACGGACAAAATATTTTTTAATTTTTTCAGTTTGATTAGTTAAAACATTTAATTTTTTTTTTCCGTAAAAATAAGTTTCTTAAAAAATGAGCAAATATAAACTACAAAATAAACTAAAAAACAAAATTTTCAGTGTATATGTGAGTATATCTTTTAGTATTCTAATCTGTGTTATTGTGATCTTGTGGCATGTTGTGGCGGAGGATGTGTATATTTTTTTTGTATAATTATATAGCAGATGTATTGTTGTAACTCATATCTATATCTATCTATAATCTATATCTATAATCTATAATCTATAATATATTAAAAGTGTGAAGACCTTAGAAAAGTGATTTGAACTTTTTGCCCTTCATTAAAACACTCCCAATAGATAAAATCGTCTTTTCATTTATTTAATTATATTTATTATATTTTAAAGTAGGGAGTTTTAAAATATATGGTAAATTTTACAAATTAAGAAATATTAAAAGACATGATAAGAATTATTAAGAAAATTAATAGTTATGAAGTTGTAAAATATACGGTAAGGAGAGGAAAAATTGAAAAAGAAGTATAATTTTTTGGCTAAAAAAGGACATGCACATTAATAGCCAACTTCCTTTTAAAGAAGAAGTGAAAATTGAGAGAAGTTCAAAAAGGAAAGAAAGAATAATAAAATAATAAAATAAGTAAAATATTTATTATTATAATAATAATTCAAAACCAACTAAGTATGTTAATTAAATTTGTCATTCACGTGTCATTTTAATTTGGTAAAAAAGAACTGCATAATTTAATTATTTCCCTAATAATTAGGTGTTTGAAAGTAACTAAAATAATATATTGATTTTTTTTTATTTGAGTTATGAAATTTAAGATTTTTAAATTAATTAATATTAAATAATAATTATTATTTATTTATGACTCTCTTATATATAGAAATAGAAAAATATCAATATCCTAAAATCCTCGAGGTATACTTCTAATCTCAAGCACTTTTTTGTTCAGTGAATTTTGCACTTTTTATCTTCAAGATTTAAGATATTTTTTTTCCTTCAAAATTCTATTAAATAAAATGGTAATTTAATATTTGTTTTTTCTTTGCCATTGATATTGATTTTTCTTCTATTTTATTATTGTTCTTCGTCATCAATATTAATTCTTCTTCTACTTTATTATAATTTTTTTTGTTACTGTCAATTTATTATAAGTAGTTGTGTTATATTAGTATGTTCATATATAGTGTAGCTTTATGATTTAGAATATATTTTTGTGCATCATTATCAATATAATTTTAATTTTTGATATCAATAG
>NW_025888764.1:0-2500 GCF_002878395.1 Capsicum annuum | reverse complement strand
GACCCTTTAACCCATTAAAAAATATTTACATGTTTGTCATCTGGACCCTTTAACCCATTAAAAAATATTTTCGGTGAGTGTGTTACACTCGCTCCACGTCAGCTGCCACATCTGTCACGTTATTTTCCACATCATTTTTATATATAAAAAATATTAAATATTAAAATAATAAATAAATAAATAAACAATCCCCCCCCCTTCTCTCTCTTCCCCTTTTTCTTTCTTTTTCTGCCTTTCCCGTTCTTTCTTTCTCCATTTCTTCTTTCTTCTTTTCTTTCTTATTCTTCTTCCTCCTCTTCTCATTCTTCTTTTCCTTTATCATCTTCATCTTGTTATTCTTCTTGCTCTACGAAAAAATTAAAAAGTAAGGGTCGAAAAATTTAAGAAGTATGAAAAGAAAGATTTTTGGAGATTTTTGTGATTTGGGTGATTCAAGAAATTTGAAATTCAACGCAAAGACTCAATTTTTATGCTTTCTTTGAATTTTTTGTGATTTGGATAATTTGAGAAACTTGAAATTCAATGTAAAAATTCAATTTTTATTTTTTCTTTGAAATTTTTGTGATTTGGGTAATTCAATTTTTTTTTTTTACAATGAACAATAACAACAATATCAACCACAATAAAGAATTGACAAAAAAAAAAAAAAGCAAAGACCCTCTTCAGGGATTGCCCAGATTTGTTGTGCAAAGGAAAAGTGAGGAGTGAGTGCGCAAATGAAAGCAATACAAGGAAGGGGAAGGAGGGAGAGACGTTTGTTGCTTTTGATGAAGAAGGCAATGGCTTGTTTGAGTTCGAATGGAGAAGTGAAAGATGGACAATGCAGGGCGATTGTACATTGTTGTTAGCATCAATAGAGGGTTTGAATTTTTTTGAGGAAAAATGGTGATGTGGAGATGCTAAGGAAAGTGAATTTTTTGTACATTGTTGCTGGTCTCAAGTGAGGGGTGCTGGGATGAGGCTGGGTGGAGTTGGGGGTACTGGGACGGGGCTGGGTAGGGTGGGGGTGCTGCGACAGGGCTGGGACGGGCGGGGGTGCTGGGACGGGGCTGGGTGGGGTGGGGGAGTGGCTGGATTGGGGGAGGGGGTGACCTTTTTTTATTTTTTATTTTTAAATTTATTATTTTTTAATTTTTTAAAATATTTTTAAATAAAAAAAATGAAAAAAATTGAGTGCCACTTTTTTTTTGAAAAAATATTTTAATATAAAATTGATCAAAAATTGACCCCCACTCGCACCCCCAAGCGTGTGACTACACTCTCTTTGTCCTAGTCAGCATTTGAATGCCACATAGGCTCGGTCAATGGTCAAAGGATGCAAAATGTTACTTTTTAATGGGTTAAAGAGTTCAGATGACAAACATGTAAATAGAAGTGTCCAACTTACAAAACCGACATAGTACAGGGGTCCAGAAGATCATTTTGCCATTTTATTTTTTAGGCTAAAGTTTTAATCGGTTTTCTAAAGGCATAATACATAAATATGACCCTAAACTTGACACCAAATTATAACTTTGACCTTAAACTTTGACAGTGAAAAATAGGGCCTTTAACTATTCAAAACTGCACAAATATGACCTCTGATCCTACGTGGCAATTTGCGTGTTCAACACACAAAACTGGGCGCGTCCAACTTAAAATCTAAGGGCATAATACATAAATATAACTCTAAACTTGATACCAAATGATAACTTTGACCTTAAACTTTGACAGTGCATAAATATGACCTTTAACTATTCCAAACTGCACAAATATGACCTTTAAATGACTTTTCAATATTATTTTTTCATTATTTTTAGCTCAAACATGAAAATGGGATCTAATTTCTTTTTTCATTGCAGAAAAAGAACAATATTAAAGATTTATTAATTAGATGGGTCAGCCTCATACGAAAAAATCGCGCGGGTATATATATATATTATAAAGCAAAGGGCGAAGTTATGTTATATAATATATCTAAATATAATTTATTTAAATATTAAATTAAAGATGAAACTATACTAATAATTAAAAAAATTATAGTTTTAATAAAACGTTATTAAATTAACGTTATTAAGGATAGCAGTAGTATATTAAATTAACGTTATTAAAATATTAGTATTAAATTAACGTTATCAAAACGTTATTAAATAACGCAGGGGCGGACCTACGTGATTGCCATGGGGTTCACCTGAACTCCCTCAGTAAAAAATTACGTTGTATATATAAGGTAGAAAATTTATGTTTATGTACGTATATTAATGTAGAACCACATGAAATAAGGCACTTAGATAGCTCAATGGTGTTACGTATTGGGCGCTTCCTTCAGCCTACTACGCGGGTTCGATTCCTGCTAGTGATTTTTTTTCTTTTAATAAAAAAAAAAGCTAGGTCCTGCTGCTATAGAAATAAACAAATAAATAAATAAATAAATAACAACAATAACAACAACAACAACAACAACAACAACAACCAAAAAAAAAAAAGTTTAGAAAGTCCTTTATGACTTTCATCTATTTCT
>NW_025888763.1:0-3355 GCF_002878395.1 Capsicum annuum | reverse complement strand
TATATATATATTAAAGTAGTATATATAAAATATATAAGAAGTTAGTGTGTGGGATTATTAAAAAAAATAAAAAAATTCTTACGTGGCAAATGACATGGCACTGATGTGGCACTGATTTGGCAATGCGTGGCGCGTGTGTAGCGCACTCTTCGTCGTGATAGTGGTATTCAGTTTTGAGGGGGTGAAAATAATTCACTTTAAAGATGTTTGGGGGGGGGGGGGTAAATAAACGGAAGTTAAGTTTAAGTGCTAAAGTGAGTTGTGGCGACAAGTTCGGTGGGGAAAAGATGTCTTTTCTCTAATTTATAATACTCTTCTTGTCCAAACTTTTGTGGTATTTGTTAACACCTAATTTTTGCCATCCACGACTAAATTTAATCTTGAGTTTCTTCAGTTTTTAATAAACCAAAATAATTATTTCATTCAAATAAAAAAAAACTTAAAATATTTTTCGTATGTGATTTTGTCATTTTAAGTAGCGATTATATACTATCGTATTCAGTTATATGAGATTATATAATTTGTTACTTAAATATTTATTTTACAAAATATCAGATTTAAGTAAGGCTTATCTTGAAAATAAATTCAAATGATTAAAATCATAATTTAAATATAATTTATTCTCAAAAATAATTTATTTGGATAAATATGCATTCATTTTATTAAATCAAGAAGCTCGGGATAAAAAAAAAGGTATTAATTCCTATCGAATTTTAATTTAATTTAGTCAATCTATTAGATTTGACCATAATTGAAAATTGGTCATAATTGCAATACAATTCGTCAATTAATTTTTAATTTAGTCAAAATAAATAAATATGGCTAAATTTTAAATTCCAATTGGGGTTATATTTTAAATAACCCCAATATTCTCAAGAACTCTCATAACTTTTACCCAATTCCCACCAAAAAATAAATACAAATTGTACTATTCCCCCCAACTTTGTCCTTTCCAATTTTGAAATTCAAAGATTGTACTACATTGTACTATTTTTCCTCCACATTATCTTCCACCTCACCTTATCTTTAATTTTTACATTCTAAAAACCCCCCTAAATGCTTTTTCTCCCACATTGGTAGATGACAAGAAATAAATCTCTATCCTTTCCTATAAATACTTTTCTCCCACATTGGTGGAAAAGGAAAAAAATACCTCATTCTCTTCTATAAATACTACCAGTACTTTGGTAGAGAGAGGAGGAGAAGAGAAAGAAAAAAAAAAGAGGTTAGAAAGGTGAAAAAATCCTTTTGAGCAAAATAGTTATTTTTATTTAGTAAAAATTTTTGTTTCATAGAGTTGGTCGGCTAATCAAAATTTTTGAGTTGCCGGCGACATTTTCCGGTGGTAGTTGATTTCGACGAAGCTCGTAGTCTCATTTTGCTGCCCCCCAAAAGGTAAACACACTTTTTTTTTTATTTTAGTTTTTATTATTATTTTCTTCTTCATCTTTTTTCTTCTTCGTAGTTCGTAGATATAATTTTGTTTGCTGGGATTGTATGCTGTAGATGGCCTTGAAGGCCCTTGGACATTGTGGTATCCATATTCTAATTATTTTCATGTTCATGATATAAAAATGAGCTAGTAATAGTTGTAGATGCCTTTTTTGACTTTATTCTTTGATTATTTTAGATAAAGTTTCAATCTTTGCTTAAAAGATATATTTATGCTTTGTTTAAACTCATTGTTGTTGGATATATTTGTTTTTAGTATGTAAAGTTATTTTCTTTATGTTTAAAAGAATAGTTAATGTTGAATGTTTTGCCTTTTCGCCTTATTCTTTGATTATTTTGGATAAAGTTTAGATCTTTACTTGAAAAGACATATCCATGTCTTGTTTAAACTCATTATTGGTAGATATATTTGTTTTTAGCATGTAAAGTTGTTTCGTTTATGTTGAAAAGAATAGATAATATTGATTGTTTATGTTTTTTTTTGTTACTTTATTCTTTGATTATTTTGGATAAAGTTTAGATCTTTACTTGAGAAACAATGCCCATGTCTTGTTTAAACTTATTGTTGGTAGATATATTTTTTTAGCATGTAAAGTTGTTTATTTTATGTTGGAAAAATAGTTATTATTATTTGTTGCGCCTTAATAAAAATAGTAATTAGTTAAGTCAAGAATTTATCATTTGCTTACTAATTATTTTAATGAATTTCAAAACCCTCATATAAGATATGAAGTGCTAGCTTTATTTTTCATCCAAGATGTTTATTCCTTTTTGTTCGCATGTTGTCTTTTCAAAATGATAAGAAAGTTCGAACTTTCGAAGGCTAAAAAAAATTATTTGAATATTTTTGACTCATGCATAGTATGATTGTGAAACGATATTTCACTTTTAGAAATACTAAACTTTTATTCTTATTTTCTTACTCTGGATTGTTATATGTGCTCTTTGTGTGTGTAAAGACTTGATTCATGTCTCTCTTTTATTCATAATGTCAAAAGAGAATCAACGATGTCTTAGAAATATAAACCATAGGTCGTTATGCGTTTTTCCATAAAATGTTGATTGTGATTTAGATGTATGAATTTTCGTTAATGTCGCCTTAATTGAGATTTAGGATTCTCTTGCTTGAAAAGTTGAGCTTTATTTTCTTTTGTTATATGGATTAGTATCTATGTTTGTTCAATTTTAGAAGTCATGAGTATTTTTCTTGTTGCCTCATCCCTTTACTTTCGTAAGCTTATGTTGTTTGTTTCTCGTATTAATTCATTGAATATGACCTTCTTCCTTTTACCTTTATTCATTCTTGTATGAACATAAATCATGAGGCATGTAAGTGGGTATCTTTGCTTTGCATTTTATTTGTTGACTCACTTTCTTGTGCAAGTGTGCTTATCATTGTCATTCAAAAATTGGTTCTTGATATTTTCTTTTGCTTTGAAATATGTCACTTTTATGCCTTGAACGTATATTAATTTCTTTATCTTTTCTTTGCATGCAAAAAATGTCTCGAGTCTAAATGAACTCTTCTTCTCTTGCATTTCATAATGGATAAATGAGGCTCACCCCTTCGAGTCAATTTTGAAGTTTAAACCCAAGGTCCACTACATGGCGTACGGGTGCTAGAAGATAGACGAAGAAGGAAAAAGGGTCAAAACCCATTGATGAGGTCACTAAGAGACTTGAAAAGTTTTAATTTTTATTATTGTCTTCTTTTTATTTATTCATTTAGTCATTTATTTATTCATTCATTTCGGCCTCGAAGCCAAAGTTGTATTTAATACAGGTGGAGCAAGACTCGAGCCAAAGGCTCGAAAAATAGTTTAGGACAGGTAAAATAGGTCGGAAGCCCAACTAGGCTAGGACAGGTCTCGTTGATTCGGGCCCAATGGCCTAAATCCTTTAC
>NW_025888762.1:1002-3066 GCF_002878395.1 Capsicum annuum | reverse complement strand
GAGTTTACCTAAGAAAAACAACAATCTAATGATAGTAAACAAGTCTTTAAAAAACATCAAAGTGAAGGCAATTAGGACAATGATAATAACAGGCCAGACGATAGTTAACAAAGAACCAATGAAGCATTTATTCTATCTCTTAGCTAAAACAACAGAATAAAAACAATCATGACAATGACAGATAATTTATAGACATGGATTTCTTATGAATTAGTTCAGCCCCCTCCCCCCCTTACTTTAGAACGTCTTCGCATCATAAAAATGACTGACCTGTTGCTTTTATGCACTAAAAAATTCAAATACCAGATATCTATTTATTAATTCTAGTATACCACCACACCAAATATTGACTCTAGCCAAATAATCTTTGATTTAAAAATGAGGATCTAGTTCCATCAAGGTCATGGGAGGTACCAACATATGTGGGTTGCGTATTTATAATCAGAATAGTTGGTATACAACTGAAACTAAATAAGAATAAACGAAATAATTAGGAAACTTTTTTAAGGCTTTAACATAGTAAAACGACTACCGATTGAGTCAACATTATTATGCAAAACTTTTCCCCTCTCGCCAGACAAAATTGAAACCAAAAAAAAAGATTAAGCGTCCTTAATGAACTGAATTACTAATTTTTGCTACTGCACATCAAAAGACTCCCTAAATTATACCCGATGCCATATAACGCTTCAGGAAAGATAAGGAGCACCTACTACGTACCTCCAAAGTCATGAATACAATCTAAATGACTAAATTTTCAGCAAATCAGATCAACAGGCTCAGTTTTTCCTTGAAAATATCGTAGTATGACTAACATGGAAACTAACCTTGCAGTGATTCCTAAGGAAGACACGAAACTACAGATCTTTACTAAACAGATTCAACTACAAAAAAAGGTAAACAAAAATTCACAAATATACTGACAACGAGGTTAACAAAGTGCCAACAACAATAATACAAAGGGGAGAGTTCGAACTAGCGATGATGAAAATTTCAGAATCCATACAGAGCATACATGATAGCATGAATTTCGATTCAACGAGAGAAACACAAACACATTTATCATCTACTAATTCCTATGACCGTTAAAGCCATCTACAGCTATTCTCGTCGAACAACGTCACAATCATAACATTACAGAGGAGGAGATGAAGAAAAGAAGTAGGAACAGTAACAGGAATTAAAATTGGAGAGTCGTTCACCTGTTCCGGAGCAGCAAACGGGACGAACGAGCTATCAGCGAAGTTATCACTATCGGGAGTCGATATTGTCGATTTGGGAACTTCCCAAATGATCGACCAAACTTCTAAAAGGAAACAAAAGAGAGAGGATATTCTACAAAAAAGGAGATAACTTTTATCTTCTGAGAACCCTAACACATTGATATCTTCATCTCTCGCTCGAAAGCTTCAATCACCAGTAAGGATTCCACAGAAATAGAAAAAAGAAGAATCCTAAAACTATGGGTTTCCCTTTTTCTATGAAACCTTCGAAACCTCAAAGTTTTCACCTCAGAATTTCTCCCCCCTTCTCCGACCTCAAAAAAAATCAAACCCTAAAATGTTACAGAGGAAAAACCTTTCTTTTCTGAACCTTAGAACTCCAACCCTAGAAAGAACTTTTTCCCCCCTTAACCTCCTAAAACAACTTTTTATATATGTGTATATATTTTCTATAGACGTATATCTTTAACGTATACAAGTGTATATGTTCTATAAATTAGTATGTAACTATATATACATACATATTGTTGTATATATATATGTATATTGTAGTATATATTTTATTTAAAGCAGTACATATATATTGAATGGTGCGTATATATGTGTATATATCTTCTAAAGAAGTATATATTTAACGTATACAAGTGTAGATGTTTTATAAATTAGTATGTAAGTATATATATATTGTAGTATATACTTTATTTAAAGTAGTACATATATATCGAATGGTGCGTATATATGTGTATATATCTTCTATAGACGTATATCTTTAACGTATACAAGTGTATATGTTTTATAAATTAGTATGTAACTATATATATTTACATATTGTTGTATATAT
>NW_025888762.1:0-902 GCF_002878395.1 Capsicum annuum | reverse complement strand
ATAAATATTGAATGATGCGTATATATGTGTATATATCTTCTATAAGCATATATATTTAACTTATAAATGTGTATATGTTTTATAAATTAGTATATAAATATATATACATATATATATATATATATATATATATATTTTACTATTATAGTATATGTTTTATTTAAAGTAGTATGTATAGTCATATATAATTATATATTGAATGGTACGTATATATGTGTAATTGTTTATATATTTTTTAAAAAATATATATTGTATATTGGAGTGTATATAGTGTATATTGGAGTGTATATAGTGAATATAATTGTAGTGAATATAGTGTATATTGGATTTTTATTTTTTTTAAATGGCTTTGACCGGTTTTTAACTGGGTTTGACCAGGTTTTGGTGGGTTTTGACCGGGTTAGGGTGGGTTTTAATTTTTTTACTGTGGGCCCAGCCCGGCTCGGCCCATCTAGCGCCAAAACCGGCCCTTAACCTGCCCTCAACCCGGTTAAAATAGAAGGGCCAATTCCGAGTTGGCTCAGCCCGTCCCGTTTGACACTCCTAGTGTAGTATTAGGCAGTAGCTAGACCATAGAGAGGGTGCTGTGTTTGATTATTTCAAGATTAGCTAAGTTGTGAGTAATTAAGCTTGTCTTGTAAGTAATACACTTTGGTGATTAATAAAATTTCAATTATAGAAAAAAAAAAAGACAGTTTTTGGATTGCAGTTCTTCATCTCACTCATTTATTGTCTATAAATATAGAGAGAATATTTCAAATTTTTTGACTGAATTTCCACTAAATTTCTGAATATTTCTTTTATTAAATAGAGTGTGCATTGAGTAATTTGTTCTGTTTATTAAGTCTGTTGAAGTTTTTTTGGCTATGAATGATTACTTATTACAAAATAGTATTATATTC
>NW_025888761.1:7136-14050 GCF_002878395.1 Capsicum annuum | reverse complement strand
AGGACAGGTGAAATGGGTCGGAAGCCCAACTAGACTAGGACAAGTCTTGTTGATTTGGGCCCAATGGCCTAAATCCTTTACTTTCTCCTCCCTTCCCCTTTTATGTGTTTATTTGTTTATTAGTTTTGTTTAGACTTAGTTAAAATCTCTACTAAGTCGCCTAAATCTATTTTACACAAGTCTTTTTTTTGAAAAAAAATTAAATCGCTATTTCAACAAATTAATCTTTTCGAAGTTAATCAAAAGACGATTTTCAAACAGTCCGGATAACCGCAAGTTAGCGGACGTTTTAGGTGCCTAACACCTTCCTAAAACGTTAATAGAAACCGCTTATCTAGAATCTCTAACTTAAAACAATTTTCCTATTTTGAATCATTTGAAGTAACTTTTATAAAGGTTTCTTAATTCCTTTTCAAAATTAAGTGGCGACTCTCTTCAAAAGTCAAAATTTCCGCAAAACAGAAATGACGACTCTGTTGGGGATCTTTAACTAGGTTCTAACCAAATGATTGATTTCGTCTTTTGATTAATTGTTTATGTGTTCCGATTATGTAAAGTTTAATTATCGCATCTCATGGCATATTTCTGCATCTTATAAATTGTTTTGGGATTTCGTGGATGTCCCGGCCCCTGTTGTTCAATTCCAAAATATGTTGGAAATACGAACAGCTTATCAGCACGTGAGTCGTCTGACGCTGTTCGTATTTTCAAACTCAAGTTGTCCACTTGAGAACCAATGTTCAAACCCACTCTAAACACCTAGGATAGAACGAAACCAAAATCCTATTTTAGGCATGAGCCTAGGATGACCCAATACCCGAGCGGGGTATTGGGCCCATTAGAATACCTGCCCTACGTCTATTGCCCCGATTCAATTATAGACGAACCATATTTATGTGTTGAAGAAAATGTATGCCTGTCTTATTCAATCCATTATCCTTTGGGGGTCGGGAAAAAGCTTGATTTTCTTACTTTCGTAAGAAGAATTGAAGCAAGTTAAGCAAGAAATTGATCGATTTGGGAGGTTGCATCTAAAACACAATTTGAGCGCCGACGTATGTCACTAATATGAGAAGTGGACAAAGCTAAGAAGGCAAAGACAGACGAAGGAGCCTCCAGTAGCTAGTTTTTCTATTCTCCCCTGCGCGGGAACTTATCCTTTTTCATATTATTTTCCTTTTTTCCCAAAGATTGTATCCCTCTTTTGTTATCGTTTGTATGCATTTATGCCCGTATCGTATCTATATAAGTTGGGGTATAATGGATTGACTTTAGGGAAGCATATACTTTCTTCAAAAATCGTTAGGCCTGAACCTTTGGCTCAAAAAGGGTCACCCCAGTTAGGATACGCATTATTATAATATTTTGTGTGCTTGTGGTGTTTGTTTGGATCAAACGCAAGTTTATCCGCTATGCTCCTATTGATGAATTTGTATAGGACTCAAATAATTCTATATGGTTATTTTCTGTCAAATATTTTGCATTACTTATCACATACGGAAACTAACACATCTGCCTTTGAGTTGTTTTACTTTACAGATAATAGAAATTACTCCATGTTGATATAAGCTGGCAGAACATACCCACTTCACCCGATCGAAAGCGCACAAAATTCCATCCCCAGACCATCATTCAAAAATGACGGGAAATGACGAAGAAAGCGCACTGACTATCTGGGATAATGTGATAGCGGAACAGAATGAGATGATTGCGTAACTTGCAAGAAAGTTAGAAATGCTTCAGGAATAAATAAATCACACTCGGGATTTGGCTAACTTGGCCATCACCGTCAATGCTCCCACTCCGGGAGGACACGGGACTCCACTCTAAATTCCTCCCCTCAGTACATCTATTCTCGGGGATCAGCCGAATAACATATCATCCGGCTCCGCTCCTCCATTTGTCCAAAATACTAATCGTGAAAATAATCCAAACTTCTACCATCCACAAAATTCGTCCGTAACCCCACAGAACCCACCTTCGAATCCATTCCCAAATCCTCAAAACACATTTCCAAATCCTCAAAAAACATTTCCAAATCCGTAAGATTCACTCCCAAATCCACAAAATATGTCAAACCTACCTTTGAATCCACCAAATTCATGTCCAAATCTGCAAAATCCTTCTCAAATTCTGCCAAACTACTCGCAAAGTCCGCAGAGCCTTCCCAATTTGCAAAACGTCCTTCCCACTTACCAACTAAATTCCTTTCATCCACAAAATCAAGCCTTCCTTCCAAATCCCCTTCAGGCTATTGTATCCCCTGACACCTATGAACCCCTTCCTAATCCCGAGATGGACCATTATAAGGAGAAAGAGTGGAAGGCCCAGCATGAAAGGAATTTACTAGCTGTGAAGGAGGAGATCATGAGGATTAAAGCGTCTCATGGAGCCAAGGACCAAGACGGTTTGGGGTATGACGATTTATGTGTTCACACGGGAGTGGATCTACCAGAAGGGTACAAAGTCCCTAAGTTTGAGATGTTTGACGGTACCAGAAATCCAATGGCCCATGTAAGAAGGTACTGTGAGAAACTGGTAGGGATAGGGAAAAATGAGACGCTATTGATGCGCCTATTCAGTCAAAGTTTGAATGGTGAAGCCTTGGAGTGGTTCATGTCTTAGGAATCAAAAAATTTGACTGGTTGGAAAACATTGGCCAAGGGTTTCCTTGACCGGTTCGTATTCAACATCGAAATAGTCCCTGACCGGTATTCACTAGATCGGATCAAACAAAACAGCGTTGAGAGTTTTCAAGACTATGCTTTTCATTGGAGGAAAGAAGCTACCAAAGTGCAACCCCCCATGTCCGAGGAGGAAATGGTATTCGTGTTCTCTCGCGCTCAAGAAGGAGAATATTATACCAGGATGGTGTCCGCTGTCAGAGAAACCATTACGGATTTGGTAAAAATAGAAGAATCATTGGAAGAAGGTATTCGAACAGGAAAAATTGCCAAAACCCCGACATCATCTGGAACTGCCATATTTTCTAAGAAGAAGAAGGAAGAGGTAGGTGGGGTTTTTGCTAATTCTGTTACAAAATTGAAACGGCGGTTCAACTCTAGAAACGTTTTATCTTCCCCGCCATCACCTAACCTTCCGCACGCATTCTAAGTCCACGCCCAATACGAAACTCTACTCCCAAACATCCCACCATCATACCAAGCTCCACAGCCAAATATCTTTCCCTAATACCCAGTTCCACCTCTAAATTATCAGTCTCATTTCCAAACTACTTCCCCAAATAGCCGAACAAATTTCCAAACACCTCCAAATTACCACCAAGTACCCCCTCCTACAAACCTAAGCCCGTATAACCCCCAGCGTCCAAACCACGAAAAGAAACCTCCCCGAAACTTCGCCCCACTAGCTGAAAGTCATATCCAATTGTTTGAAAGATTAAAGAATGCTGGTCATTTGCAACCAGTACAACCAAAGCCTGTCAATCCTAACTCCCATTTTATCACCCTGATCAAAATTGTGCCTATCATTTAGGGGCAGCAGGGCATAGTACCGAGGACTGTCTTATCTTGAAACACAGAATCCAAGATTTGATTGATCAAAAGGTCATCACGCTCCAGGCACCTACTCTAAATATTAGCAGCAATCTACTGCCCAACCATGGGGGACCTAAAGTTAACATGATTGAAATAGAAGGCGAATGGGCATCTGGCAAGACCATTACCCAGGTGAACTCTGAAAAGCGCAAAAGGGCAAAAGAGGTAGGAAAGATAGAGAAAGTAGTGGCTACCTTAAGTATTAGCGAGAAAGCCCCATTTATAGTGATGACTGCACTGATTTAAGTGTACGCTCCCCCTCCAAAGAAGGAATTTATTTTGCAAACCGCCATTGCCCAGGGGATGACACGATCAGGACTATGTTACATCCCTGAGAAATTGACCAACAAAAAAAATTCACAGAAAAGGCCAATCACTGAAGGAGAGGCTGAGGAATTTTGGAGGCGTATGTAACCAAAGGATTACTCAATTGTCAAACACTTGGAGAAAACGCCAGCCCAAATCTCTATCTTGGCACTATTATTGAGTTCGCAACACCTCCGACAGGCTCTGTCAAAGGTCTTGGAGGAGGCGTATATTTCCGCAAGAACGAGCGTTGAGAATTTGGCTGCGATGATAGGGAATGTTGTGGGGAACCATCACATATCATTCAGTGAAGAAGAGTTGCCATTTGAAGAAGCAATGCACAATAAAGCCTTGCATGTCACCGTCATTTGTCGAGATTATGCAATTAATCAGGTATTAATAGACAACGAATCTGGTGTGAATATTTTTCCCCTCTCCACGTTGTTTCAAATGGGCTATGATCTGGGGAAAATTCATCAAAGCCACGTAAATGAGAGAGCATTCGATGGAGGGCAGAGAGATACCATAGGAGAGATTGATTTGCACATCCAAATGGGGCCTGCTGAGTTTAGGACTAAGTTTCATGTTATGGATATCTATCCTAGCTACAACCTACTTTTGGGAAGACCATGGATACACGGGGAAAAGGCAATTTCATCACCCCTTCATCAATTATTGAAGTTTATTTGGAAAGATCATGAAATAGTCATCCAAGGAGAAGGAAGTCGAGCGGACCATCCCAATGGTTATGTGCCGATGATTGAAGATGTTCCAAAAGGTAGCAGTTTCTATACAGTGGAAATTGTAAATACTGCAAAAAGAGATTCGACACCTAAAATATCAATGCCTTCTATCTACAAAATGATTGCAACTGTGATGTTAAAAAATGGGTTCAAACCTGGTCAAGGCTTGGGCAAGAATTTACAAGGAATTATTGAGCCTATTGTGATCCCAGAGAGAAGCTCTACGCACGATTTAGGGTATCAGCCTACCAAAAAAGATAGGGTTGAGGATGAGCCAGAAAAGAGTCTTTTTAGGCCCTTGCCACTCCTGTTCCAGTCATTTCCCATACGAGAGATGTTAGATGATGATGGTCTTGGGGATGGGATAGGAGATTTGTTTGAAGGATGCAATGCTGTACTAGAAGATCTCCCAGAGTCCAGCGGGGTGAAGTAGATTGCGCTAGGGGAGGTTTTGCAAAATTGGACCTCTACTCCACTCATAACCCGTCTCCCGTCGTGGTAGATGAAAGGGCAATTACTAATAGTTTTGAAATCGGTGATGATCCGGAGAAGGCCCCGCGATCCACCTTTTATATCTCAAAACTTTATTTTTGTATCTTACTGCTTTCAAAAAAGGTGGGGTCTTGTATTTGTGCAAGTCACAAGCCATGGTTTTGTAATTATTTCTCAAATTTCAATGAAAAGACCTTCATTTATTTGGAAAACTATATTAGTTCTAAAACGCTCCTAGTCATATGTTTTGTTATTTTCTTATCATCTAACTTAGCTTGTTTGTCCATTACAGTAACAGTAGCTTAAAACCTACCAATGTTGTGTCATGTCAAAGCCTGAACGAACAAAATGAAGGGGACGATGATGGTTGGAAGATGACGAGGAATGGTTAGTTGAAGATATGGAGGAATTTGAGAATCGTGAAAAACCCAATCTGGAAGAAACTAAAACAGTCAACTTGGGAGATCACGATGAAATTAAAGAGACCAATATCAGTGCCCACCTCGCGGTGCCACAAAGGGAAGAGCTCATCCACCTGTTGCGAGAGTATATCAACGTGTTTGCTTGGTCCTATGATAATATGCCAGGGTTGAGCACCAGCATTGTGTCACATAAATTGTCAATAAATTCTGAGTTTGATCCAGTCAAGCAAAAAATACGAAAATTCAAGCCAGATTTAAGTCTAAAGATCAAGGAAGAAGTGACAAAACAAATTCAGTCTAAGGTTGTCGAGGTCACAAAATATCCGACATGGTTGGCCAACATCGTCCCTGTGCCAAAGAAGGATGACAAGATTCGAATTTGTGTTGACTATAGAGACTTGAACAGAGCCAGTCCAAAAGATAATTTTCCATTGCCCAACATCCATATTTTCATCGATAACTATGCAAAACATGAAATGCAGTCATTCATTGATTATTTTGCCGGCTATCACCAGATACTGATGGATGAGGAAGATGCAGAAAAATGGCTTTTATTACGCCCAGGGGTGTTTATCATTACAGGGTAATGTCATTTGGTCTCAAGAACGCAGGTGCGACATATATGATCCATAAGGAGATTAAGGTGTACGTGGATGATGTAATTATCAAATCCCGCGAGAGTTCGAATCATCTAACTCATCTGAAGAAATTCTTCAAAAGATTAAGAAGGTACAGTTTGAAGTTAAATCCTGCTAAGTGTACTTTTGGTGTGCCATCAGGGAAGTTGCTGGGGTTCATAGTCAGCAGAAGGGGGATCGAGCTAGACCCATCCAAAATCAAGAAAATTTAAGACTTTCCACCACCGAGGACCAAGAAAGAAGTTATGAGTTTCCTGGGTCATCTGAATTACATTAGCAAATTCATCGCTCAATCAATAGTCATATGCGAGCCAATTCTCAAGATGTTGAAGAAAAATGCACTGAATGAGTGGACAGAAAAATGTCAGAGAGCTTTTGATCGCATCAAGGAATACTTGTCTGCACCACCAGTTTTGGTCCCACCGAGAGAAGGAATCCCATTATTACTTTACCTGTCAGTCTCAGAATGCGTCCTCGGGCAACATGATGAGACCGGCAAGAAAGATAAAGCCATTTACTACTTGAGTAAAAAGTTCACACCATATGAAGCCCGTTACACTCTTATAGAAAGCACATGTTGTGCTTTGACTTGGACGGCACAAAAGTTGAGGCATTATCTGTCGTCCTACACAACTTACCTCATCTCGAGAATGGATCCATTGAAGTATATATTCTAGAAGGCCATGCCTACAGGAAAGCTAGCCAAGTGGCAAATGTTGCTGAGTGAGTTTGACATTGTGTATGTAACCTAAAAAG
>NW_025888761.1:1210-7036 GCF_002878395.1 Capsicum annuum | reverse complement strand
GACTTGGACGGCACAAAAGTTGAGGCATTATCTGTCGTCCTACACAACTTACCTCATCTCGAGAATGGATCCATTGAAGTATATATTCTAGAAGGCCATGCCTACAGGAAAGCTAGCCAAGTGGCAAATGTTGCTGAGTGAGTTTGACATTGTGTATGTAACCCAAAAATCAATCAAGGGGCAAGCCTTAGAAGATTATTTGGATGAAAACCCAGTTGATGAGGAATATGATCCACTTCGGACATACTTTCCAGACGAGGAAGTTTTGTTCGTAGGAGAAGATATCATGGAAATCTACCCCGGATGGAGGCTATTTTTTGATGGGGCGGTCAACTTCAAAGGTTCAGGAATTGGAGCAGTTTTGGTGTCCGAAACGGGCCAACATTATCCAATAACTGCTAAGTTATATTTTCCATGCACCAACAACATGGCTGAATATGAAGCTTGCATCCTGGGGCTCAAATTGGCACTTGACATGGGTGTTCGTGAATTGCTAGCCATCAGAGATTCAGATTTGCTGATTCACCAGGTACGGGGAGAATGGGCGGTAAAAAACTCCAAGATTACTCCTTATGTGGAGCTGGTGCAAGAATTGTGCGGAAGATTCAAGGATGTTGATTTCAGATATATCCCACGGACATAAAATGAGTTTGCTGACGCTTTGGCCATGATATCTTCCATGATTCAGCACCCGGATCAGAGTTACATCGATCCTTTGGAAATAAGCCTGAAGGAGCAACCCGCACATTGCATACACGTGGAAGAGGAGCCTGATGGAAGGCCTTGGTACTATAACATTAAGAGGTATTTGGAATCTGGAATATATCCTGAAGAGGCTAGTAACAACCAAAAGAAGACAATCCGACGTTTGGCAAAGAATTACTTTTGAAGTGGAGAAATTCTTTTTAGGAGGACTCCTGATTTGGGATTCCTAAGATGCGTCGATGCGGTGGAAGCCAATAAGTTGATAAACGAGGTACACACTAGAGTTTGTGGGCCCCACATAAATGGGTTTGTCCTTGCCAAAAAGATCCTGAGAACTGGTTACTTCTGGATGGCTATGGAAAATAATTGTAGTAAGTTTGTGCAGAGATGTCCAAAATGTCAAAGACACGGAGATCTGATTCGAATACCTCCACACGAGCTTCATGCAATAAATTCTCCTTGACCTTTCGTAGCTTCAGGCATGGATGTCATCGGACCAATAGAGCCACTAGCATCGAATGGGCATAGATTTATTTTGGTTGCCATTGATTATTTCACTAAGTGGGTCGAAGCTGCTTCGTACAGAGCCGTGACTAAGAAAGTGGTTGCAGATTTCATCAGGAATAACTTGATTTGCCGATTCGGAGTGCCGAAATCAATTATTACTGATAATGGGGCAAACCTGAACAGTCACTTGATGAAAGAAATTTGTGATCAGTTCAAGATTGTGCATCGCAACTCGATAGCGTACCGTCCCCAAATGAATGGAGTCGTAGAAGCTGCTAACAAGAATATCAAAAAGATTTTGAGAAAGATGGTCGAAAATGATAGATCATGGAACGAGATCTTACCTTACGCCTTGCTACGGTATCGAACAACAGTTTGAACCTTCACAGGAGCAACTCCCTATTTACTAGTTTACTGGAATGAAGCTGTGATACCCGCTGAGGTCGAAATACCTTCCCTAAGGATTATTCAGGAAACTGGACTGAGTAACGAAGAATGGGTCCGTGCTCGCTATGAACAATTCATGTTAATTGATGAAAAGAGAATGGCCGTTGTATGCCATGGTCAGCTGTATCAACACAGGATGCTTCGTGCCTTTAACAAGAAGGTAAGAACTCGAGCATTTAAAGTGGGGCAACTGGTTCTCAAACGAATATTCCCTCACCAAGAGGAGTACAAGGGCAAGTTTGCTCCAAACTGGAAAGGGCCATACATAGTTTGCAAGGTGCTATCTGGAGGAGCTCTGACTTTATCTGAGATGGATGGCATAGAATGGACCAAACCAATCAATTCTGATGTGGTAAACAGATATTATGTTTGAATAACGTTCTAGTTTTTGTGTTTTCTTAGTTTGTTTGGAATCACCTTTGTAATAATGTTGTTTGCTAGTGTGTAACTGCCTAGAATCCTTTCCCTTTATGCACAAACTATGTTTGACCTGAATTCCCAAGAAAGGGATACGTAGGCGGCCTATGTCAGCTTCGATCAACCCCTTAGGAAAATTTATCCTTTCCCCCCTATGAATGAACTACGTGATAACCTGAATTCCCAATAAAAAGGATACGTAGGCGGCCTATGTCAGCTTCAATCAACCCATTAATTTCTTTTGTATATCCCTAGCGTAGCTTGAACTACGTTTGACCTGATTCCTACTTCAACGGGATACGTAGGCACCCCAACGGCTCGGTCATATAACCCTAGGAAATGGAAATTGGGGCAAAATTTTTGAGAAGGAATCTCGAAAATTCACAAGAGAAGATCGACATCCAACAAAGAGAATGAAGATCAACAAAGACTTCAGATCCACTCAGATTGGTATAATCTCAAACAAGTTTAAACTGGGGCAGAAATTTTAAGGAAGACCTCAAAATTTCCACCAAATGCCGGAACATATTCCAAATTCCCCAGTACCAGAGGTTAAAGCTTTGGAAACCACCAACTGTAACAAAGTCAAGGTAGACTCAATTTTTGGCTATGATAGAACTACTTGAAGAAACCCTCCAACAATAATCATGAGTTTTGGAAACCATCCATTGGATATAGTCAGAACCGCGAGGAAGACGTTCATTGAGCTAGTACATGACATGACTGGCAGAAATTTTCTAAAATTTTACAGAAGTTTTCAAAATTATTTTCAGAAATTTAAGACTATTTTCAAAAATCTTACGACTCACTTACTTAGTACTTGCCAGACATCATTTGGGATAGAGTGTCAGGGTTGAAGTCTCAATATGGTGGAATGCCCAAGAGATGGCAAGGAGCAAATCAAAGATCGAAGAAGGTCAACATAGAGTAATTTTATTCAACTAATCATTTTTCTGTAGATGCAGGGATCAATACGCAAAATGAGAGTCTCTTTAAAAAATTCCCGAGCAAATTGGGAGCCACAACAGATCATTAATGCTCAAGAACGGTATTTTAGGGCATCCCTAAAAATAGGTTTAATGCCCATTTATTGAGGACCTTTTGATTTGTCCATCTCATTTCTTGAGATCGTAGGCGACAAACAAAAGAACTTTGTCTTCTTTACACGTATCATATTTAGAAGTTTCCTAAAAATAGTCGCTAGTAAAAGCGACTTTGTGTCTACTAATCATCTACCTTGAGTACAGGCACATGTAGAAAGCGGGACACTGACAAATGAAGCCGAGTAAAATTATTTTATCAATGCCACAATGGCCATTGCATATCATTGCCGCAAAGGCCATTACATATCTGTTGATGCTCTAGACACAACACTGGCGTCGAGGATATCATCAGCATTCAATAGCTGTTGACGTGCTAGACACAACGTTGGCGTGAGGATATCATCATCATTCAAAATCTATCGACACGCTAGACACAATGCTGGTGTCGAGGATATCATTAGCATCTAATATATCTATTGACACGCTAGACACAATGCTGGCATAGAGGATATCATCAGAATCCAATATATCTGTCGACACGCTAGACACAATGCTGGCGTCGAGGATATTATCAACATCCAATATATCTGTCGACATGCTAGACACAATACTGGCGTAGAGGATATCATCAGCATCCAATATATCTGTTGACACGCTAGACACAATGCTGGCGTCGAGGATATCATCAGCATTCAGAATCTATTAACGCGCTAGACACAACACTGGCATTGAGAATATCATCAGCATTCAATATATCTGTCGACACGCTAGACACAACGCTGGCGTCGAGGATATCATCAGCATTTAATATATCTGTTGACACGCAAGACACAACATTGGCGTCGAGGATATTATCATCTTTTCATAAATCAACATCTGAATACATTAAGAGCGTATGATTTGGAGGGACGCCTTCAGGTCGCCATCTAAGGATGAATGATATATAATATTTCCTAGCAATTGACAATTTGAAGGTCATCTATAAGTCATATTATTTGAAATAGGATAGTGTGCAAGATCACCTATGAGTTGATAGCTTGTAGGTCATCCGTAAGCCACAATAACATCCTAACTGGATAGTGTGCAAGATCACCCAAAAGTTGATAGTTTAAAGGTTATCCGTAAGTCGCAACTAAATCCTTATCGGAGGATATGCAAGATTATCAAATTGATACGTCCAAGGGTTCTCTATAAGCCGCGTCATATCCAAGATCGATTATGTGCAGGATTACCCAAAGACGATCAATTTGAGGGAGTATTTATAAGTTATATTGTATCCAAGGTCGAATGATGTGCAGGAACACCTGAAAGCTAGCTATTGGAGGGATATCTGTAAGTCATCTCTTATCCAAAGTCGGATGATGTGCAGGATTATCTAAAATCTAGAAATTCAAAGGATATCTGTAAGTCGCCTCGCATCCAATATCAAATAATGCACAAGATTATCCAAAGATTGACAATTTAAGGAAAATTTATAAATCAATCATCGGTTATAACCGGAGAGTTCATCATTCCATACACAACAAGTGATATAGGTAACCAAAAGGGTTGCCACACCAGCACAAGATTTCACGATTGTAGAGACCGTTCTACATAAAGTATCGCCGGTGTCCAAAAGGGCCGTCCCACTTTGAAGACATATTAAAACAATAAATGTCATAATTATACAACAACCAAGAGGGTTGTTGTGTTTGTTGTTTCTAGTTATTTTATTCCAAACAGGTACCATGAAGAGATGACTCAACTTTTCAGGCCATAACTCACATGGAGATATGGTAAAATTCTATCTACATCTTTCGTGAATTATTTTAGTACTAACACTTTTTGCTTGAGAAATTTTCGAGAGCATCCGAAAGGATGAAAATCTCAAATCAAAACCACAGGTGCGGACGACTCCAAAAAGGATGCAACACGACATGGAACTCTTTCTCAGCAGCAAAATGGGACATAGTCTAAAGAGGGACGTCAAACTCTTTAGACACGAGCTAAAGGATGATCACCACCACCATCCAACCATACCCCTATTAGAAGGCTTATGGGTATTTCAGGATATTCTGGTTTCAGCTTCACCATCGGGATATTTTTAAACTCATGCCAAGGGTAACCTTCTCCTTATTTCAAATTCGGGTGGTAACACACTTAGAGTTTTGGAAATTATGTCCAGGTAAGTTCTTGACTATGGATGTGAAGGATCCCACATTCATAGTCAAGAGGTTACAAGCCTATTTTCTACAACTCGATCAACTTGTCACTCATTCTGAGCTAAAGATGGTCTGAAATTAAAGACTATCTTTTCTACCAATTGATTCGAACTACAAGCAGTCTGATTCCCTAAAACCTTGGGGATATGTAGGCTGGGATCTATATAGAAAACTCGACTGCATTCCAACCTCCCCCCTAATCCCTTTATTCCCCAGTTTCTCGATTTTATCAAACACTCTAAAACTGAGATAACTTGAAAATCGTGTTTTAAATCAAGCTCTATGAACTACAAGTGGCCTGAATTCTCATGTAACCTGGGATATGTAGGAAACCTAATACTGAGGTCCGGCCATGACTCTATGAAACTCGTGGGAAAATCAACCTCTTTCAGATTCGAATCTATGATCGGACAAAAATTAGGAACGTCAACCTCCCTTTGCCCAGGGTTACTTACATCCACCCTACCCAAAGGGAGGGGGCAGCTGCTGACACCTAATTTTTGCCC
>NW_025888761.1:0-1110 GCF_002878395.1 Capsicum annuum | reverse complement strand
TAATTTTGTCATTTTAAGTAGCGATTATATACTATCATGTTCAGTTATACGAGATTATTTAATTTGTTACTTAAATATTTATTTTACAAAATATCGGATTTAATTAAGGCTTATCTTGAAAATAAATTCAAATGATTAAAATCTTAATTTAAATATAATTTATTTAGTTTATTAAATCAAGAAGCTCGGGATAAAAAAAAATATTAATTTAATTTAGCCAATTTATTAGATTTGACCATAATTGAAAATTGGTCATAATTGCAATGCAATTCGTCAATTAATTTTTAATTTGGTCAAAATAAATAAATATGGCTAAATTTTAAATTCCAATTGGGGTTATATTTTAAATAACCCCAAAATTCTCAAGAACCCTCATAACTTTTACCCAATTCCCACAAAAAAATAAATTCAAATTGCACTATTCCCCCCAACTTTGTCATTTTCCAATTTTGAAATTCAAAGATTGTTCTACATTGTACTATTTCCCACCACATTATCTTCCACCTCACCTTATCTTCAATTTTTACATTTCAAAAACCCCCCCTAAATGTTTTTTCTTCCACATTGGTAGATGACAAGAAATAAATCTTTATCATTTCCTATAAATATTTTTCTTCCACATTGGTGGAAAAAAGAAAAAAATACCCCATTCTCTCCTATAAATACTACCACTACTTTGGTAGAGAGAGGAGGGGAGAAGGAAGAAAAAAAAGGTTAGAAAGGTGAAAAAATTATTTTGAGCAAAAATAATTATTTTTATTTAGTAAAAATTTTTGTTTCATAAGTTGATCGGCTAATCAAAATTTTTGAGTTGCCGGCAACGTTTTTCGGTGGTGGTTGATTCCAACGAAGCTCGTAGTCTCGTTTTGCTTCCCCCAAAAAGGTAAACACACCTTTTTTTATTCTAGTTTTTATTATTGTTTTCTTCTTCATCTTTTTTCTTCTTCATAGTTAGTAGATATAATTTTGTTTGTTGGGATTATATGCTGCAGATGACCTTGAAGGTCCTAGGACGTTGTGGTATCGATATTCTAATTATTTTCATGTTCATAATATAAAAATGAGCTAGCAATAGTTGTATGTGCCTTTTTTTACTTTATTCTTTGATTA
>NW_025888760.1:0-1289 GCF_002878395.1 Capsicum annuum | reverse complement strand
CCTGAAAAATGGGATTTTACCTTCTGTTCAGGACCCTTCTAAAAAATGGGATTTAACTTTTTGTTCAGGACGCTCTTGAAAAATAGAATTTTTACTTTCTGTTCAGGACCCACCTAAAAATTGGGATTTAACTTTATGTTCAGGACCCTTCAGAAAAATGGGATTTTACTTTATGTTCAAGACCCTCCTGAAAAATGGATTTCACTTTATGCTCAGGACCCTCCTAAAAAATAGGATTTTACTTTTTGTTTAGGACCCTCCTGAAAAATGGGATTTCAGTTTATGTTCATGACCTTCCTGAAAAATGGATTTTTACTTTATGTTTAGGACCCTTTTGAAAAATGAGATTTTACTTTCTGTTCAGGACCCTCCTGAAAAATGAGGTTTCACTTTATGTTCAGGACCCTCCTGAAAATGGGATTTATCTTTATGTGCAGGTCACTCTAGAAAAATAGGATTTTTACTTTCTGTTCTGGACCCTCTTGAAAAATGGGATTTCACTTTATTTTCAGGGCCCTCCTAAAAAATGGGATTTTCCTTTCTGTTCAGGACCCACCAGAAAAATGGGATTTTATTTTATGTTCAGGACCCTGATTTCACTTTATGTTCAGGACCCTCCTGAAAATGGGATTTAACTTTATGCTCAGGACACTCTTGAAAAAGAGGATTTTACTTTCTGTTCAGAACCATCTTGAAAAATAGGATTTCACTTTATGTTCTGGACCCTCCTAAAAATGGGATTTTCCTTTATGTTCCGGACCGACCAGAAAAATGGGATTTTACTTTATGTTCAGGACCCTACTGAAAAATAGAATTTCACATTATGTTCAAACCCCCCTGAAAAATGGGATTTTACTTTCTGTTCAGGAACCTCCTAAAAATGGAATTTTTCCCTTTGTTCAGAACTCTCCTGAAAAATAGCATTTCACTTTATGTTCAGGACCCTCCTGAAAAATGGATTTTTACATTCTGTTGAGGACCCATCTGAAAAATAGGATTTTACTTTCTTTTCAGTACCTTCCTGAAAAATGGGATTTTACTTTCTGTTCAGGACTCTCCTGAAAAATCGGATTTCACTTTATGTTCTGGGCCCTCCTGAAAAATAGGAATTCACTTTATGTTCAGGACCATCCAAAAAAATGGGATTTTAATTTCTGTTTAGGACCCTCCTAAAAAATGAGATTTTACATGCAGTTTGGGACCTTCCTCAAAAATGGAATTTTACTTTATAATCAGGACCCTCCTGAAAAATGGGATTTTACCTTCTGTTCAGGACCCTTCTAAAAAAT
>NW_025888759.1:0-1318 GCF_002878395.1 Capsicum annuum | reverse complement strand
CAAATAAAGTAACCAACAAAATCACCTTCCAAACAAAAGTTCACTTTGAAAGTCACCGGCACTTGAGCATTTTAAAGTCCCCAAAATTTAAGCATTTTAGACAAATAAAATCACCAACAACACCACCTTCTAAACACTAATTCACTATTAAAGTCACCAACAGCATCACCTCCTAAACAAAAGTTCTCTTTTAAAGTCACCGACACTTAAGCATTTTCAACAAAGAAAGTAACCAACCACATCACCTCCAAACAAAAGTTCACTTTTAAAGTCACCGGCACTGAAGAATATTCGACAAATAAAGTAACCAACAACATCACCTCCAAAAAAAAGTTCACTTTTAATGGCACCGGCACATTCGCATTTTCAACAAAAAAAGTCACCAACCACATCACCTCCTAAACACTAGTTCACTGTTAAAGTCACCAAAACTTAAGCTTTTTCAACTAACAAAGGCACCAACAAAACTAATTCACTTTTAAAGTCACCAAAATTTCAGAATTTTCAACAAATAAAATGACCAACAACATCACCTTCTAAACAAAAGTTTACTTTTAAAGTCGCTGGCACTTAAGCACTATCAACAAATAAAGTCACCAAGAACATCACCACCTAAACACTGGTTTACTATTAAAGTCACCTAAACTTAAGCTTTTTCAACTAACATTGGCACCAACGAAACTAATTCAATTTTAAAGTCACCAATAGCTAAGCATTTTCAACAAATAATGTCACCAATAACATCACCTTCTAAACAATAATTAACAATTTAAGTCACCGGAGTTTAAGCATTTTCAACAATTAAAGTAACCAACAACATTATCTACTAAATACAAATTCCCTAAATAAGTTACCAAAACCTAGGCTTTTACAACTATCAAAGGCACCAACGAAACAAATTTACTTTTAAAGTCCCCAAAAGTTAAGCATTTTAAACAAATAAAGTCACCAACACCACCACCTTCTAAACACTAATTCACTATTAAAGTCACCGGCACATAAGCATTTTCAACAAATAAATTCACCAACAGCATCACCTCCTAAACAAAA
Source organism: Capsicum annuum (assembly GCF_002878395.1). Lineage (NCBI taxonomy): Eukaryota > Viridiplantae > Streptophyta > Magnoliopsida > Solanales > Solanaceae > Capsicum > Capsicum annuum. Next base: position 268 of record NW_025888759.1, on the reverse strand, counting down.
GTTCACTTTTAAAGTCATCGGCACTTAACCATTTTCAACAAAGAAAGTAACCAACAACATCACCTCCTAACAAAAGTTCACTTTTAAAGTCACCGGCAATTAAGAATTTTCGACAAAGAAAGTAACCAACAACATCACCTCCAAACAAAAGATCACTTTTAATGTCACCGGCACTTAAGCATTTTCAACAAATAATGTCACCAACAACATCACCTCCTAAACACTAGTTCACTATTAAAGTCACCAAAACTTAAGCTTTTTCAACTAA
>NW_025888758.1:0-1205 GCF_002878395.1 Capsicum annuum | reverse complement strand
GAACAAACCACATTCAAAATAAATAATTCCCCTTTAAAGTCCCTACACTTAACCATTTTCAACCACCTAAGTCAATGAACAAACCACATTCAAAACAAATAATTAACCCTTTATAGTCCCTACACTTAACCATTTTCAACAACCTAAGTGACCTAACAAGTCGCATTCAAAACAACAAAATACCCTTTATAGTCCCTGCACTTAATCATTTTCAAGTGACTAAGTGACCGAACAAACCACATTCAAAACAAGAAATGATATAAGATCATGTTGACAGTACAAGAAACAAGCAACAACAAAATGTCAAGAACAATGCTAGTGAATCGCACAAGGCCACACATGACTTCACTAGACTTCAATATGAACAATAAAAGGAAGAAACAACAATAGTGAACCGCACAAGGCCCACACGGCTTCACTATGTCAACCTACCTTTGATATTTTCCTTAATGTCTTGATATTTCAAAATGGCAGCTTCAATATGCTTCTTGATTCTCTCACGGGAAGCTGCACTATCAAAAATGATGATCTTAGCAAATTAAAAGACAGACTACTGCAATTTTCTTCAAAATACCCATCTACTATATGCTACATTCATGTTTAAGTATTGGAAATAGGAGAGAGTTAATGCAGTATTTAGTTTTATAGCATATATAATGACATATGAACACCTAATAATACTATTTCTAATAGTAATAGTCTTTTTTTTTTTCCTAAACATATTTTAAGCATTTTAATGTAATTTTCAGTATTGTTTTCAAATCCCTATAAATAGTTATAGTGCCTGTATCCCGTATCTTGAAGGTGTACAATTTATCTAAAGTGAAAATGTTAGTGGGGGAGGGTGATTGTTCATGTCCAATAGATATAACTATGTGAAAGTGACACATTATTTTACTCAAAAATAAAACGACAGAAAAGTGATAGGCTATATACATAAGAACTAAGCAATTCATTGGTGACTGTAAACATGTATTTAAGCCTCAAATAACTCTTAACTTAGCTATTAAGAACACCATCTAGTATATAACTAACGGTCTTCACACTTAGTAATACAAGGGCACTATCTAAGAAAATATGACACTTAACAATCTTTTTCACAATCACAAAGGGAAGTCTAGATTATCAATCCTTAACAACCTAATACATTCATTAATGAACTATGATTCACAATGAAACGTCATCAACAACTAAGAACAGTAAAC
>NW_025888757.1:0-1068 GCF_002878395.1 Capsicum annuum | reverse complement strand
TATATATATATATATATATATATACATATAAACATATATAAGTATAAAGCTTGTGGCATTTGAATTAAAGCAATAATTTTGTTAGTGTGATCAAAAATTACCTTGGCATAAGAAGTGTTGGACCTTTCAATCTTGCATTGTGAATACAAGTATCATGATGCTAAATATGACTAGTTTTTCCATTGTAAAAGAGAAAGTGTTGGAATCTGCCACGATTCTATTAATAAATTCAATAACTAGAATTGGTTTGCCATAAGAGAAAAGATAAATTTTTTGACAGAATTAACCTATCTTAAAATACATTTTAATTACTAGAAAGAGATCATATCTATTTGGACTCCGTTGGTGGCAACTTGTAACGACACATGGGACAATTTGGGTTTTTAAGAAGCCAAGTTTTGATGCAGCCATAATGGAAACTGTGGCTGCAAGGCAAGCTGTATGGTTCTGTTCCAGGTGAGTAACTCTCCTTGCATATCATACACTCGTCTGTCCATTCGTTTTCTGGAAGCTGAACTCTTTGCAAAGACTGCATTATTGATCTTACTGCAGGCAGCGACATGAATTCTCTCCTAGCTTGCTCAGTTAAAGTCTGTACTAGTTCCCTTTCATAATTCTCATCATAATGCATGCACCAACAATTTATTGTGTTCCTCACAGGATCTTTAATATCCCCTTCACGGGCTTCAATCCATCGTAAGTTTTCATACAAAGATGGTTTTTGTGATTGTCCCAATCCCTTGATTTCTTTATAAGTAACTCTCCAAACTATTTCTCCAATCTCATCATATTGGTTTTTAACAATTTTAGATTTGGTAAGTTCAAATTCTTGAGGAGATACATAAAGTTTCTCAACAATTATCAGGCTCACATAAGCTGTATCATCATCTTGCAAAGGAGGTGCAAGGTTCTGTGTTGTACGAGCATACTCCAAAATTTGTTTGATTAAATCATGTTTGCTCTCCAAGATTTTCTCAAGATCATCCCACTTAATTCTTTCTAGTGGACAATGAAAGATAGTTTCCGAAGGCAGCACTGTGTCAACAATATCCCATGACAATGAGTTGT
>NW_025888756.1:0-1240 GCF_002878395.1 Capsicum annuum | reverse complement strand
AATGCTATACTGAGATGAACTTGGGTACCAAGACCCTTTTGGAATACATTCCAAAAGTGAGAGGTGAACTGGGTACCTCTGTCTGAAAAAATAGATAGTGGAATACCATGTAATCTGACCAAGTCCCTAATATAGAGTTTGGCATAATCCTCGGTTGAATAAGAAGTACGACCACAAAGAAAATAAGCTCACTTGGTTATTCTGTCTACAATGAACCAAACTGAATCATGCTGATAATGAGTTCTAGGAAAACCCATCATGAAGTCCATGTTCAGTTTTTTCCCCTTCCTAGTAGGATGTGAACTCTTGCATGGAACCACTAGGTTATTGAAGATCTATCTTAACCTGCTGATATGTAGAGCACTTAAAAACTAACTCTGCAGTATCTCTCTTCACCCCACTCCACCAATAGATCTCTCTCAATTTGCGCTACATCTTAGTGGCCCTTGGATGAATAGAGTCTCGTGCACCATGCTCTTCTATAAGAATTCGCTTCCTTAAGCCATCTATACTCGGAATGCTCAAACGACCCTGACAGCAAAGAACACCATCTACCCCTTGGAAGAAAACCTCAACTTTCTTATTCTGAACTAACTCTTTCAGCTTGACAAAGCTACGATCCTTGTCTTGCTTTTCTTTAACCTCAGAAACTAGAGATGACTCTTAACTACTCTGAACACATACACAACCCTTGGAAAAGTCGACTAAGCAAACGCTTAGTCTTGCTCTCGGACCTATTGTGACATATCGGACCGACATATCGGGGACTGAGTTTCCCATTCTTGCCGAACCTCTTCACTCCCTTCATGGGAGAGATATTGAGGTAGGCATAGTCATTGAACTTGAACGTGAGATCCTTTCTCGGAATATCTACATAAGACTTATGTCGGCTCTGAGCAGCCCGGATTCTCTCTCGGATCAACTAAACTTTCTCTAAGGCATAAAATACTATGTTAGGACCTATATTTGAGGCCTCACGAACTTAGAACCAACCAATTGGAGATCTATATCTCCTACCATAGAGAGCTTCAAATGAAGCCATCTGAATACTACAAAGATAGCTATTGTTGAATGCAAATTCAATCTAAGGCAAGTGGTCATCCCAACATTCCTTGAAATCAATTGCATACACCCTTAGCATATATTTGAGAGTCTTAATGGTCCTTTATGCTTGACCATCTATCTGAGGATGAAATGCTATACTGAGATGAACTTGGGTACCAAGACCCTTTTGGAATAC
>NW_025888755.1:0-2351 GCF_002878395.1 Capsicum annuum | reverse complement strand
CAAACGACCCCTTATTAGTTATACATAAATTGAAAACAGTACCAAACAAGGAGTTTAAATGCATGTATTATTTTCTCTAATACCTCCTACCAAATGACGTCTAAATTCTTTCCTTCCCTCCACCCCTTTCCAATTGATATTATTAAGTTTGGGTGTATAGTCAAGAGAGGTAGGTTTCTCCAGTAGGTTGATTGGTGACAATTGAACTTTATCAATTACTTTTGGTACAACTTTTTCCATAATCCAATAGTCAATATTGGGAATCGAGCACATGGTTGTAGAAGCGATGTATTGTATGTTGGGTTTTTAAGAGGTGTGAATGAAAAATGAAAAGGTGATCTTTTTTTTTTCTGGAAGGACACTAATAGAAATGATGCAATTTGAATTGGCACCTTTTCCGATTGAATGGTTATGATCTTTTCAATGGTTGTGACTTTTTCGAAGAGTTGCAACTTTTTCGAAGAGTTGTACATTTATGAAGGTGTGCACATTTATGAACCATTTCTTCTCTTCATGAAGCAACACCTTGATGGCTAAAAATACCTAAATTTTTTCTCAGGACAATATTTTTAGAGTTGAAAACATTCTTCTTCTTCTTAAAAACTCTCTTGTGAACATCAAACTGTTGAGTGTGTTTTCTGAAAGTTTGAGGTATAGATCTAAAAACTAAATTATTAAGACTTTTTTTTTAATATCTGAATGTGCAAAATGTTTTTATTTGGATATATAATAAAAATATAATTTAAATAAAAATTAATTATATATTAAGAAAATATTTGAATTAGTACAACAAAATTATTATTTGATTGAAAAAAATATTTATGTTTGCTAGTGATAGTGAATATGATTTGTACCGGTGGGGTGGTAATAATAATTAATGTTAGTGACTAGTAATGTTGGTGGTAATAGTTGTGATGACAGAGATGATTGATATTACAATGACTGTTAGCGGTGGTGGTGATTGTGATGTATGTGAAGTTGGTTGATGGTAGTTTTGAAGGTATTGATTGCGATGGTTAAAAAATGAATATATGATGTATGTCTATGAGTTGGTGGTAATTGAAGACGCTATTAGCTGTGATATTGTAAATGGTTGTTAATAGAAATAGATAGTAGTAATGGTAGTGGTTGAAGTGGTGGTAGAGATTTCGATACTGATGACAATGATGATGGTGGTGACTGAAAAATATGTGGAGGCTGATGATGTATAAGTGGTAGTTAACGGTTGTGCTAGTGTGATAGATGAGTTGGTTGGTAGTTGGAATTGGTGTTACCATTGATGAGGCGATAGCGGTAGATATAATTAGTATAATGGAGGTGGTAGGTTTTGTAACGGCTGAAAATATTGGTTGATAGTGATATTGATTGTTAATGGTGGTTGTATGATGGAAGTGGATGGTGTTGGCGATTGATGGTGGTGGTGACAGAGGTGGTAGTGGTGGTGACTGTTGATTGTGGATAGAGTGGTGGTGAATATTATTCAACACAAGAATACCTATTAATGATATTAACACTTGATACCTGATCTGAATGATTAAGGCCTATTCAGAGCTAAAATCTTAATAATAAACAAATGCACTTAATGGTTTGAAGTTTGAACTGAGCCATTCAAATTCAGACCTCCATTAAGTGCAAACAAATGAGGCCTAAGCCTCTTCAAGTTTTTAATTAGCAAAATGACCTACTTCTATTTCTCATCGGTCAGATTGATAATCAATTTGTTCATATATAGGTCGGATCGATAATCGATCGGTCGGATTGATAATCGATCTGTCTATATATCGGTAGGATAGATAATAGACCTGCCCCAAGAATGAGTCATTCCCCACCCCCCCCCCCCCCCACCCCCCAAAAAAAAATACTTGTAGTCTATTCAATTAAAAAAAGTCTTGAAAAGGTCATTTAAAAAAAGATCCCCTACCTGCAACATTACTAATACTTGCATTTATAATATAGACATTACTAATAATCTTCTTCAGCAATATTTCTATACACACTAGCATTATTCTATACACTCTACCAAACTATCCCTTATGATATGTGAAAAGATAAGCTTATGGTTTTCTTTTGGCTGAATTATTCATCGACACATCTAAAGTTAGACACTATTTTTCACTTAGACACTCACCTAAACATCTGCTGGAGGGTTTAACTAGGCCATTTTGTCATTTTTTCTTACACTTGGCAAGTTGCATGTTTAAGACACAAAACAAACGTGTGAAAAATCTAAAAACATATCTTTTTAAAAAAATTTAATTCCTTTTTTTTTTTTTTTGAGTTTTCTTTCTTTCTTCTCCGCTAAATATTTCTTCCATTAATAATCCTTCCACCATAGCTATCTTGTTCATCGG
>NW_025888754.1:1890-10752 GCF_002878395.1 Capsicum annuum | reverse complement strand
AGAGAGAGAGAGAGAGAGAGAGAGAGAGAGAGAGAGATAGATATAGATATATATAATCTTAAATCATATGTGTCTCTCTTTATTCTTTTTGGTGATGAAATTCTAATTAATATATATCTTTATATAATAAAATCTTAATCCGTATTGTCTCTTTTTTTTTGTGGTAATAAAATCTTAATCATGTCTTGTTTGTTCTTTTTTTCTTGGTAATAAAATCTTAATTCAAATTTGTTGAATTTTTGTGTGTCCTAATTCAAATGTCCTTTTTTGTAACAAAATCCTACTAATTTATGTTTCTTTTGACTATTTTTTTTTGGGTAGTAAAACCTTAATTCATATATTCTTTTTTTTTTTTTGGTAGTAAAATCTTAAATCATATGTGTCTCTCTTTATTCTTTTTGGTGATGAAATCCTAATTAATTTATATGGTTTATTTGGTGATAAAATCCTTAATCCATATTGCCATTTATTAGCATGACATTCATTTTTTATGCGTGACAATGTTTTTCTGAAAATTCGATTTTGTTCAATTTCTATGTATCCTAAAATTCATGCCTTTTTTTATACATATATAATAAAATCGTACTATTAATTCATATATGTCTTTTAATTTTTTTTTGTAATAAAATCCTATTAATTCATATGTGTCTTTTTTTCTTTTTTTCTTTTGGGTAATAAAATCCTATCAAATCATATGTGTCTCTTTTTTTTTTATTATTGTAATAACATCCTATTAATTCATATGTGTCTTTTTTTTTTTTTTTTGATAAAATTCTACTCCCTTTGTCTCATTTTAGTTGGGCACATTTTATTTTATATGCTGATTAGAAAATCATAAATTGAATGATGAATCTTACTACTTTACCCCTTACAGATAGATATTAATAATAACAATCCTTAGACATTGGAATTGCAATTGTTCACATTTAATTGTTTTTTAGTGTGTGAAATCAAGAGAAGTTTATCATATTGTTATCATTAAATTATTATTATTATTATTATTATTATTATTATTATTATTATTATTATATATAATGTATAATATTCAAATTTATATTTTTAGAACATAATTAATAAGGTTAATTTAATAAAATAAGCTTTAACAAAAAAATAAATAAAAAGAGTGTCAAGTAAATAGGGGGTTTGGGTCACAGGTGACAAAAGAGTTTTAAAATGAGGTGTAGGTGACTCAAGTCTTAATTATTAGTTGGAGATGACAATTACTTTATTATGTATTAAGAAAGTTGGAAAAGTTTTAAAATAACCCATAAGTTTTTAAATTTACACTTTGATCTCAATGTATACCTAAAATAACGGGAAACAGAGGGAAAAAAGGCGTCTTTCTCTCTCTTCTCATCCATTGTTGTTTTCTCTTTTTTAGCGATTTTTGTTGTTTATGTTTCTGCTGCTTTATTCATCATCTTCTGCTTCATCTTCTTCTTGTTGACCATTTGTTGTTGTTGTTGGTGGTGGTGGTACAGCGCTACTGCTGCGATCTGACCAATTTCTTAGGTCAAATTTTGTTCACTACATCACTTTCCACTTTGGCATTACTTCATAGGTTACTTTATTAAGTAAAATTATGATTTTTATTCGTATTTGTCATCTGGGTACACTTCTATTTTTCCAACAATGGATAAAACCCCGATTATGAATCCAACACAAGTGCCCACAATTTAAATAGATCAATCATCTGGTGCATCAGATGAGTAATCTGTTAAATTAGACTATTTATCTATTTCATCATTGTATTATTTGTTGCATCAGACGTATTATCTGTTGAATCAGGATGTTTACCTGTTGCATCAGAATATTTATCTATTGCACTAGACTAATTATCTGTTGCAACGAATGATTAATCTATTTGAAACAACACAAATCAACCCCTGCCACAAACCCAACAGATAAATCTTGCTATTGCTACTGGATTCTAAATTATTCTTTTTTACATCGAATCGTTGAAATATTTGTTGAGAAGATAATAGACAGAATGAAAATTAAATATGGATTAAAACGTCAAAGATCAAACATAATTTATTTATTAAACAAATAAAAATACATATAATAGACTTATTAAACAAATAAAAATACATATAATAGACTAAAATAAAAATAATAGTCTAATTATTATTATTATTGTTATCAGCATCATCATTGCTAGCCGACCAATCTTCAATCGAAAGTAGCAAGGCCCTCCTCAACCCGCATATCTCGCGGAGCATTCTTGATCTAACTCCTCCTAATTCCCATTGCAGATCACGAAGTTGATTTCGAAGTTCATTCACGGCGTCTTGCAGAAAAGCAACGTCCCACACTGGGTCATCCATAATCTTATCTTCTAGAGTGTAATATGAAAGACGACATGCAATAAATAAATAGAGTGTGTATTTGAATGAACGATTGTGTAAGCACGGACCTATTTATAGAGGATTGAATTTGAATGAGAGGCAAAAAGGCGCGACTATTCACCTCCATACATTAATTGAATTTTTTATTAAATTAAGAAAATAAATATTGTGATATAAGTCATGACTTTTCAGATTATTATTATTAATTAGTCTTTCGAAGAACCGTTTTTATTGAGTTGTGGCAACAGATTCTATATCTGTTGCATCAGATAACACATCTATGACAACAGATATATTATCTGTTGCAACAGATATAAAATATGTTGCATCAGCTAACATATCTGTTGCAACATATAATCTAACTATTCACCCCCATTTATTAATTATATTTTTTATTAATGTGAAAAGTAATGAATTAATTAAATTAAGAAATATTGTGATAAGTCATGACTTTTCAGATTATTATTATTAATTAGTTCTTTCCAAGAACTGATTTTATTGAGTTGTGACTCGATATAGGTTGCATCATATAAATCATCTGTGACAACAGATATATCATCTGTTGCAACCATAGTGAACCTGTTGCATCAGATAATTTAATTGATGCAACATATAATCTACTTTTTTTTTTAAAAAAAATAACTATATCATTATATCATTAATCCAAATTTGCTTACTTTTTTATTTTATAAATAAAAAAATACCTTTTCAAATTCCTTAATAAAATAATAATCATTTTATTATATAATAAATAATTTTAAAAACAAATTCAAAAATAAAAATGGTGAAAAGTCACGACCAGTTATTAAAATTGTGGTTATAAATTGTGTTTATTATTTATTTCCTTATTATTTATTTACGAAACATTTTTCATATTGAATAATCGGAACTCCGAGTCATGTCTTTCTCTTTTCATCCTCTCAATAACAACAATAGCCCTTTTTTTTTATAAATAACCGTCAGGTGCAACATATGATCGATCTGTCGTAGCACATTAACCTCTAACTGTTGACACAAATTGCTGCTCAATCCCTACCACCAATCGTTGACATGTTGAGAACAAGGAATAAACAGAATGATTATTATTAAATACTACATAAGAATTAAAAATTCAAAGTCGACAAAAATATGAAATAAATGTTCATAGACTTTTAAATCCCCTGGGTAGATTTGATATATAAAAGGAGGAAAATAATCACTAAAATAACAAACATTACCTAATTATTATTACTACTATTATTATTATTGTCAATCAGACATCTTTCATTCATCCGGCAGCCTTGCTCCGAAGTCAGCCAAATATCTCTCTGGAGTTCATCAACCAAACTGCCTTTGAAGTTCATGCAAGGACTTGATATGAATATTCTTGTACGAATCTGGATCATCCATCTTTGTAAGGAGGAACCTATTTATAAATTATTGCATCTCAAAAAGAAAAGAAAATTGCTTTAAAATAAATCTAACAGATGGGTAATCTATTACAAAATATATTCTTTCTGTTATATAACTTACAACATAATGGCAATCTTTTTGCAACACATGTATATATCTGTTTGATTTCTGCAACAGGTTGATCACTGTCGTAACAGATGTCTCCAATTGATTGACAATATAAACAGATGTGTCATCTGTTGCAACAAGCTAGTCATCTATTTATTTAATTTAAGCTATAGATGGGCTAGAAAGAATAAGGTGCGTGCAGATGGATCCACTATCATATGTGTCGGAGTTAAGTATGTATTACTGATAAGGTTACTAGGACAATACACACAAAGTACAATGTTATTGTGAATGCAGTTTTTAACCGATTAGGCATTGATCATTCAAACAAGATCCTGCATTGTACCGTTAATTTTGATGGGTTCAAAATTGATAAGGCTGAGGACCTCATGAAGATAGTACAGATACTCTTTTACAAATTATTGATGGTTGGTGGGAGTCCATATGCGTGTCAAGTTTTGAGAAGGGATCAATATTTATCGTCACTGCAAAGAACCAATAGCGATTGAACTTAACTTTAAGTGTGCATTGGACCCTTAGAGGGCCCTCGAAGCCTTGCACTGTATCAAACAAGAATGGAAAACCAATATAGTTATTGCCCTGGCCAAAATTTATATGGTTGGGTTGCTCGCTCGGGTTGATGATGATATGCTAAAAGGTACGGTAGGAGAATGATTTCGAGGGAAATGGGTTATTGATGGAAGACTATATCATCTGAGAGCTAATTGAAAAAGAGACACATGGTACGAATCTGGCCGATGAAATTATCTTAACAGATGCGAAATCTGAATCAAGTGCAAATATAAAAGTGTATCCGGTAATGTAATTCCGTCTATTGTGTCTCTGAAAGAAAGACAATGCAGATGGATAGTTTGCTAGGGAGCTGCATGTCCGGGATTATCACCTAGGTAGAAAATCGGAGAAGACCAACAAAGCAGCCATAAGGGCATCGAGGGTAGAAATGATGTTCAGCAAGTCTAGAAAACTTACGCCAACAACAAATATAGTGAAAATAAGGAAACTAAGTGAGGTAGCAATTTTTGAATTTTAAATTTCATCCCATCTTCTTATTTGTGTTTTTTATCAGGTCCACTACCGTTGACCTAATCGAAACCACAAACGAGATTGAAAGACAAATAGAGTATCATTGCTTCCTTGGAAATATGGTTATAATTGATTGTGGTTTCTTCCTTGACATGCTTTCAACATTCCTTGGATAAGATCAGATGCTTGTTGTAGTATGTGAATCCCGATAATTTTCAAGCTTGCCTCCAGCTTGTTGATTCTGTATTCAAGCTGGTCATTACTGTCTTCGAAGTTGGTAAGGATTTCCTCGTCTCTTGTGAGCTCGATCAAGAACACAACCTTCAAAGTTGTGGCATTCTAGAAGCCCTTCAGAACACTTTCTCTTCAGAAGCTTTAAAGGATACATGGAGGGTCGATATGTTTGTTTTAGGTCAAAACATGTTGATGCACGTTGAAGATGTGGTCCCAACAGTTGAACAACAAACTTTTATTGAGCGTTGCTCATGCATCTTGCTCAACCAATTTGATAAATTAGTAAGCATGGAGTTACGCAGCATGTGATTTAAACCGGCTCTACCAAGCCTACCAAACGTTACGTAACTCCAAGCTCATTACCCTATCAAAATAATATGTCCGAGTTAGTGCACATAGAAAAAAAGCCCAATCTGTCAGCCTTTCTGTTGCTCACTCTTCTCCAATATAGATGATAAGATATCTTCTATGCAAAAGTCTACACCATCGCTAGACATGATTGCCTGGGAACATGTCTGGCGACGGTGTAGACTTTTGCATAGCAAATATCTTGTCATCTATATTGGAGAAGAGCAATCAATAGAAAGGCTGAGAGATTAAGCTTGTTCGATTTGTGCACTAACTCAATCATATTTTTTTGATAGAGTAATGAGCTTAGCGTTACGTAACGTTTGATAGGCTTGGTAGAGTCGGTTTAGATCACACGCTACATAACTCCATGCTTACTAATTTATCAAACTGGTTGAGCAAGATGCATGGAGAAACGCTAGATAAAAGTGTGTTGTTTAACTTTTGGGACCACATCTTCAACGTGCATCAACACATTTTGACCTAAAACAAACACAGAGACCCTCCATGTATCCTTTAAGGCTTCTGAAGAAAGTGTTCTGAAGGGCTTCTAGAATGCCACAACTTTGAAGGTAGTGTTCCTGATCGAGCTCACAAGAGATGAGGAACTCTTTACCAACTTCGAAGAGGGCAACAACCAGCTTGAATACAGAATCAACAAGCTGGAGGCAAGCTTGAAAATTATCGGGATTCACATACTACAGTAAGCATCTGATCTACTTCAAGGAATGTTGAAAGCATGTCAAGGCAAGAAAACACAATCAATTATAACCATATTTCCAAGGAAGCAATGATACTCTATTTGTCTTTCAATCTCGTTTGTGGTTTCGATCAACCAACGACAGTGGACCTGATCGAAAACACAAATAAAAAGGCATGGGATGAAATTTGTCGCCTTTACTTAGATTCATTATTTTAACTTTAGTTTCTACTGGCATAAGTTTTCTAGACTTGCTGTACATTATTTCTACCCTCGATGCCCGTGAGGCTTCTTTGTTGGTCTTTTCCTATTTTCTATCTAGGTGATAATCCCGACCACGCAGCTCCCCAGCAAAGTGTCCATCTGCATTGTTTTTCTTTCAGAGACACAACAGATGAAATTACATTACCGGATACACTTTCATATTTACACTTGATTTAGATCTCGCATCAGTTAAGATAATTCCACCTGCCAGATTCATTAGAAGTTACTTTCTACCCTATGTCTCTTCTTCAATTAGCTCTCAGATGATATAGTCTTCCATCAACCACCCATTTTCCTCTGAAAGCATTCTCCTACCGTACATTCTGGCATAAAATCATCACCCCGAGCGAGCAACCCAACCATATAAATTTTGGCCAGTGCAATAACTATATTGGGTTTTCATTCTTATTAGATGCAGTGCTAAGCTTCGAAGGCCCTCTAAGGGTCCAATGCACCCTAAAAGTTAGTCCAATAGCTATTGAATCTCTTTACAATGACACAAAAATTAGATCCCTTCACAATGCTTGACAAATAAACATGAGCAACAACTGATATTAAATCTTAACAGGCTATCAGAACCATATTCATGGTCCCTCAGCCTTATCAGTTTGGACCTACCAAACTTAACTATAAAACTGCAGACATCTTATTTGAACGATCTATGACTAATCAGTAAAAATATCATTCACAAAATCAGTGCACTATATGTGTGTTTTCATGATAACACTATCAGTAATACATAACTCCCACATATGAAGTAGTTTCATCTACAAGCAGCTTATTCCTCCGATCTCATCTTTACTGCTGCCTCTTGAGATAGTCCATCAAAAGTTGATCAATTGTCAGTTCCTTATATCTACAAAGAAGAGGAAAAAAATTAATGTCACAAAAAGAACATTGTCCATCTGTTGCATCAGATGTGGAATCTATTGCAACAGATGTGGAGTCTGATGGAATACATCAAACCAGCCTTTCTAGTGATTTTATTTGTTCCAACAGTTTCTCCATCTGTTGCAACATCAACAACAACATAAACATCAACAAAAAAGAAATAATATTTGTTCCAACAACATCATCAACAACAAAGAAGCAACATCCTTTATGCCAGAACCATCAACAACACCATAAGTTCCAACAAAGCCAATCCCACCACCAACATCAATAACTGCATCAACAATAATGAAACAAACAAAATACATACAAAAAAATGATACTGCCAATAAGGCTTTTAAACTTCTCCCAACAGATGACTTTTTTCTCATATTGTAATAAAAATTCTTGGATTGTTTATTCAACACTTACAAGTTCCTTAAAAAAAATTTAATAAATATGATATGGGTAAATAGTAATTAAATTAAAAAACAGATGTAAATAACATGCAAAGAAGAAGACGAGAATGAAAGAGCAATAATGAACCATACCTTAATATCAAAAAGGGGATCAAAATAGAAAGTTAAGTCGAGGAAAGATATGGATGGGTTTAGATCCAAAAAGATCTTTATGGGAAGAGAAGAGAAAAGCGAGAAAAAAGGTTGTGACCCTAAAAAGGAGAGAGAAAAAAATGAGAGTTGAATAAAATAAACTGCAACTGAAGGAAGAGTTGAGATAATTTCTATAAATGTATTGTATACATAGACGTGGTGGTTTTCAATATTCATTAATTTGATTAATAATTTGAGGGGCACGAGGAAGACTAAGACTATTAACATTGAAAAGACAAGACAAGACTGCTCAATGAACTCACTTTTGAGATATTCAAGAAACATTTTTTACCGCCTGTAGTAGTAAGTACTACTACTTGATATTATCTACTTGGACCAGAAGCTTCTTGCTTTAAAATTAACAGAGATAAAAAAAATTTCAAACAGATATGTCATCTGTTGCAACATATATAAATATCTATTTAGAAATTCGAACAGCTCAGTCATCTGTTACAACAGATATAAATATCTATTTAAAAATTCCAAAAGCTGAGTCATCTGTGACAACAGATGAAAATGTTCATTTGATAATTAATAAAATCAGATATGTCATCTGTAAAAATAGATATAAATATTTTTTAAAAAATTTCCAATAGCTCAGTCATCTGTCACAACAGATGCAAATAGCTATTTGATAATTAAATAAGATATGTCATCTGTTGCAACATATATGTACCTGTTTGAAAATTTTTAATAGCTTAGTCATTTGTTGTAACAGATTTCATAGCAATTGATTTAGGTGGAACTAGGGATAAATGAATGAGCTCGCAGGGTCAACTACAAATCCAATCGAGTCTTTACAATTGCATGGCATTGGTATTGTGTTCATACCGACCTGAGTCATCGATCAATCACTCTGAGTTGAAATGAGTTCTTATCAACTCAATGTTAGGATAATGATAGTACCTAAGTTGATTTAGGTGGAACTAGGGATGAATGAGTG
>NW_025888754.1:0-1790 GCF_002878395.1 Capsicum annuum | reverse complement strand
AGTACCTAAGTTGATTTAGGTGGAACTAGGGATGAATGAGTGAGCTCGCAGGGTCAACTACAAATCCAATCAAGTCTTTACAATTGCATGGCGTTGGTATTACGTTCATCCCGACCCGAGTCGCCGATCGATCACTCTGAGTTAAAATGAGTTCTCATCAACTCAATGTTAGGATAGTGATAGTACATAAGTTAATTTAGGTGGAACTAGGGATGAATGAGTGAGCTCGCAGGGTCAACTATAAATCCAATCGAGTCTTTGCAATTGCATGGCATTAGTATTACGTTCATCCCGACCCGAGTCGTTGATGGATCACTCTGAGTTGAAATGAGTTCTCATCAACTCAATGTAAGGATAGTGATAGTACCTAAGTTGATTTAGGTGGAACTAGGGATGAATGAGTGAGCTCACAGGGTCAACTATAAATCCAATCGAGTCTTTGCAACTGCATGGCGTTGGTATTGCGTTCATCCCGACTCAAGTCATCGATCGATCACTCTGAGTTGAAATGAGTTTTTATCAACTCAATGTTAGGATAATGATAGTACCTAAGTTGATTTAGGTGGAACTAGGAATGAATGAGTGAGCTCGCAGGGTCAACTACAAATCCAATCGAGTCTTTACAATTGCATGGCGTTGGTATTGCGTTCATCCTGACCCGAGTTGTCGATCGGTCACTCTGAGTTGAAATGAGTTCTTATAAACTCAATGTTAGGATGGTGATAGTAACTAAGTTGATTTAGGTAGAACTAGGGATGAATGAGTGAGCTCGCAGGGTCAACTACAAATCCAATCGAGTCTTTGCAATTGTATGGCGTTGGTATTACGTTCATCCCGACCCTAGTCGCCGATCGATCACTCTGAGTTGAAATGAATTCTCATCAACTCAATGTTAG
Organism: Capsicum annuum; assembly: GCF_002878395.1. Classification (NCBI taxonomy): domain Eukaryota; kingdom Viridiplantae; phylum Streptophyta; class Magnoliopsida; order Solanales; family Solanaceae; genus Capsicum; species Capsicum annuum. The sequence goes on along the minus strand of NW_025888754.1, from coordinate 894 downwards.
GATAGTGATAGTACCTAAGTTGATTTAGGTGTAACTAGGGATGAATGAATGAGCTCACAGGGTCAACTACAAATCCAATCGAGTCCTTGCAATTGCATGGAGCTGGTATTGCATTCATTCCGACCTGAGTCGTCGATTGATCACTCTGAGTAGAAATGAGTTCTCATCAACTTAATGTTTTAAAAAATATATCTTTTAAAATTTTTAGAATTAATTAAGATCAATTCGGACTAAATTAGCAATTTCAAAACTTGTTATTCTTTTCTATAATTACAAATCAACCCATACAAATCATCCATTTGCGCGAAAAACTTTTCATTTCAAATCTTAAGTTCTCGCACTTCTCTCTCTCTCTCTCTCTCTCTCTCTCTTGGGGTGTCCTCTCCCTCTCAATAATACAAACAACAACTACCCAACATATTGCTCAACCCTTCAAAACAGGATGATTTTCTTCCCATTTACGACTACATATAGTTGTTTTTTTCCACTTCATTCCCGCTTGTATTCGTTGTTTTCTCTATATTCGCATGTAACAGAGTTCAAGAAGAGTTCTACATTTGTTCTTTATTCTAAAAAAATAGGGCTTTTTAGTGAATGATAAAAAAGAATACTTTTAGTTGTATTATCTTCGAGAATGGGTTAACAATTTTGAGTTTTGATGCTAAAAAGGTAAGAAGCACCCGAGAAAACCCTAGTTTTTCTCTCAGTATTTTGTTGACTGTCGTGGTTGTAACGCCCCAAAAACGGGTCCCGAAGCGTCACACGGTGTTTGAGGCTACGAGTAGTCCCAAGCTAACCCTTTGAGCCATTTTTATTCAATTCAACACAAATCAACGGAGTTTCCATAAATAACTCTCAAATATCAACAGAGTAATCATCATCCAAGAATAAAAG
>NW_025888753.1:0-1786 GCF_002878395.1 Capsicum annuum | reverse complement strand
AAAAAAAGTAATCGTAGTTGGGATAATATTGATAGACATATTCTCTTATTGAGTGCTCGGAGGATAGAGAAATGGATTGTCAACAAGCGTGATGAGGGAGTAAAGGCTAGTGAAATAGAACACCTAATTTAGTTTGTATTTATTATACTTTATTCTAGCTTGTGTTGATATGTTTCAAAAATAGTGCAATCACACGAAATGAGTATGTTTTCATGTGTGAAGAGAGTAAAAGTGCATTACGTAGGGGTGTATGGATGTATTCCAACGTTGTCGTACATGAGTGTTAAGTAGGGGTGTAAGAATGTGTTATTATACCACTATATGTATGATCAAGATGTAGAGGCATAAAAATGTGTCCGTGTTCCAATGTCATTTTACATGAGTTTTATATAGAATTTTTTTGGATAGTCAAACACTAACATATGTAAGTATGAAGGGCGTGTTCTACTATAGGACTATGATTGTGATACTCGAATGTGTTCTTGAAAAAAAAAAGAAAATAAGAGAGTATTCAATATCAACACTAGCCAAATGAATATATCATATTGTGTGGTTTGTGATTAGCTTCTTTTGACAGGGGTTATACCTCATCTTTGTTACTAACTTGATATGCAATTTTTGTCTCTATATAAGTGTTGATGTCATTTGTTAGTTGCTGGTCCCAACAAGCTATAAAAAAAAAAAGTGAACTAAGCTTAATAAATATGTTGGTTTAGATGAGAATTACATTAAGTCGATTTGGGTATCAATATAGACTTGCTTTACCTTCGAGGTTTTTGTTGTTCCTTCTACTTTTATTCCATGTGTCTATAGTTAGATATATGTTTGTGATGATAGAAAAAAAAATTCAGGTTAAGGGATTGGAACTAGATAAAAAGTTTTGGCATATGAGAAATGTCCATGATATTGGTAATACTTTTTCAACACTTGAGTTGAAAGAATGTTTCTAAAGTGAAAATTATGATTTGCAAACCATTTAGTTTGAGATTTTCTCTGATGTTTGGGTTGTCCACTAGAAATAGCTTCAACTCCAGGAGGCAATATATTAGAAAGTTCTAGGGATCAATGATTATTTTCAAGCATGCAAGATAGAATTGACTGAGCATTCTTTAATTAGAGTGTTTTAGAGATATTATATGTATAGAGTTGATAGAGATATAACTGCTAAAATGTGTATGGAAAGGTCATATAGTTGTTTGGTAGTTTCGACATAATTCGAGACCCATTCGAGGACGAACGTTATTTTAAGTGAGGGAGAATGTAATAACTCAAAAATTTTAATGAGGGGTAAATGAGTAATTCTGCCATTTTTTTTTATATTAATTAAGAGAATTAAAGTGAGTAAGTCAAAAGACAAAACCCACTTCCTTATTCAGTTTTTTTTTTTCACATTCTAGTTACAAAGAAGTAGAATATTAAGGTTTTTTTTTTTTTTTCTAATTTCTTAAGTGCTTGAAGAGGGCAAGCATCATAGAGGTTTTATGGAGTTCAAGAACGCCTATAATTTGATTGATTGCAATCTTCAGGTATGTATATATTAGTGCTTTGATATTGTAGTTGCAGATCCTTACCTTCATTATAGTTTAAAAAAAAAATTTCTATTTCTTCTATTATAAATAGGCTAATGATGGAAGGAGATGATTAGATAATGTTATGAATTGAAGTTGAAACTACATAAAAATTGAAGGGTAATATTAAAGGATCATCATTTTATCGAAGCCACTGTATCACAAAGTAGCTATATTTATTTTTGTTGAAAAAACAAAACATAAAGCTTCGGTTAATT